>NW_026690874.1:600000-786479 GCF_020826845.1 Diceros bicornis minor
TTCAAAGATGCCCAGAACTGAGCTAAACTTGGTATGTGTCCAACTCCTAGAAATAACTTCATGCCCCATCTCCCTTACTTCCAGCTAGTAAGGATCACATAATTCCTAACAAAGTTTTGACACAGATTCCCAATTCGGGCATTCAGAACATATAGCACGTTGCTGTAAGCAAGCACATTTTCATTCAAAGTTGCAAGTTACTATGTAGGAACAAGTTTGTATAGGTATTTCAAAGATGCCCAGAACTGAGCTAAACTTGGTATGTGTCCAACTCCTAGAAATAACTTCATGCCCCATCTCCCTTACTTCCAGCTAGTAAGGATCACATAATTCCTAACAAAGTTTTGACACAGATTCCCAATTCGGGCATTCAGAACATATAGCACGTTGCTGTAAGCAAGCAGATTCTCATTCAAAGATGCAAGTTACTAGGTAGGAACAAGTTTGTATAGGTATTTCAAAGATGCCCAGAACTGAGCTAAACTTGGTATGTGTCCAACTCCTAGAAATAACTTCATGCCCCATCTCCCTTACTTCCAGCTAGTAAGGATCACATAATTCCTAACAAAGTTTTGACACAGATTCCCAATTCGGGCATTCAGAACATATAGCACGTTGCTGTAAGCAAGCAGATTCTCATTCAAAGATGCAAGTTACTATGTAGGAACAAGTTTGTATAGGTATTTCAAAGATGCCCAGAACTGAGCTAAGCTTGGTATGTGTCCAACTCCTATAAATAACTTCATGCCCCATCTCCCTTACTTCCAGCTAGTAAGGATCACATAATTCCTAACAAAGTTTTGACACAGATTCCCAATTCGAGCATTCAGAACATATAGCACGTTGCTGTAAGCAAGCACATTCTCATTCAAAGTTGCAAGTTACTATGTAGGAACAAGTTTGTATAGGTATTTCAAAGATGCCCAGAACTGAGCTAAACTTGGTATGTGTCCAACTCCTAGAAATAACTTCATGCCCCATCTCCCTTACTTCCAGCTAGTAAGGATCACATAATTCCTAACAAAGTTTTGACACAGATTCCCAATTCGGGCATTCAGAACATATAGCACGTTGCTCTAAGCAAGCACATTCTCATTCAAAGTTGCAAGTTACTATGTAGGAACAAGTTTGTATAGGTATTTCAAAGATGCCCAGAACTGAGCTAAACTTGGTATGTGTCCAACTCCTAGAAATAACTTCATGCCCCATCTCCCTTACTTCCAGCTAGTAAGGATCACATAATTCCTAACAAAGTTTTGACACAGATTCCCAATTCGGGCATTCAGAACATATAGCACGTTGCTGTAAGCAAGCACATTCTCATTCAAAGTTGCAAGTTACTATGTAGGAACAAGTTTGTATAGGTATTTCAAAGATGCCCAGAACTGAGCTAAACTTGGTATGTGTCCAACTCCTAGAAATAACTTCATGCCCCATCTCCCTTACTTCCAGCTAGTAAGGATCACATAATTCCTAACAGTGTTGACACAGATTCCCAATTCGGGCATTCAGAACATATAGCACGTTGCTGTAAGCAAGCAGATTCTCATTCAAAGATGCAAGTTACTATGTAGGAACAAGTTTGTATAGGTATTTCAAAGATGCCCAGAACTGAGCTAAACTTGGTATGTGTCCAACTCCTAGAAATAACTTCATGCCCCATCTCCCTTACTTCCAGCTAGTAAGGATCACATAATTCCTAACAAAGTTTTGACACAGATTGCCAATTCGGGCATTCAGAACATATAGCACGTTGCTGTAAGCAAGCACATTCTCATTCCAAGATGCAAGTTACTATGTAGGAACAAGTTTGTATAGGTATTTCAAAGATGCCCAGAACTGAGCTAAACTTGGTATGTGTCCAACTCCTAGAAATAACTTCATGCCCCATCTCCATTACTTCCAGCTAGTAAGGATCACATAATTCCTAACAAAGTTTTGACACAGATTCCTAATTCGGGCATTTAGAACATATAGCACGTTGCTGTAAGCAAGCACATTCTCATTCCAAGTTGCAAGTTACTATGTAGGAACAAGTTTGTATAGGTGTTTCAAAGATGCCCAGAACTGAGCTAAACTTGGTATGTGTCCAACTCCTAGAAATAACTTCATGCCCCATCTCCCTTACTTCCAGCTTGTAAGGATCACATAATTCCTAACAAAGTTTTGACACAGATTCCCAATTCGGGCATTCAGAACATATAGCACGTTGCTGTAAGCAAGCACATTTTCATTCAAAGTTGCAAGTTACTATGTAGGAACAAGTTTGTATAGGTATTTCAAAGATGCCCAGAACTGAGCTAAACTTGGTATGTCTCCAACTCCTAGAAATGACTTGATGCTCCATCTCCCTTACTTCCAGCTAGTAAGGATCACATAATTCCTAACAAAGTTTTGACACAGATTGCCAATTCGGGCATTCAGAACATATAGCACGTTGCTGTAAGCAAGCACATTCTCATTCAAAGATGCAAGTTACTATGTAGGAACAAGTTTGTATAGGTATTTCAAAGATGCCCAGAACTGAGCTAAACTCGGTATGTGTCCAACTCCTAGAAATAACTTCATGCCCCATCTCCCTTACTTCCAGCTAGTAAGGATCGCATAATTCCTAACAAAGTTTTGACACAGATTCCCAATTCGGGCATTCAGAACATATAGCACGTTGCTGCAAGCAAGCACATTCTCATTCAAAGTTGCAAGTTACTATGTAGGAACAAGTTTGTATAGGTATTTCAAAGATGCCCAGAACTGAGCTAAACTTGGTATGTCTCCAACTCCAAGAAATAACTTCATGCCCCATCTCCCTTACTTCCAGCTAGTAAGGATCACATAATTCCTAACAAAGTTTTGACACAGATTCCCAATTCGGGCATTCAGAACATATAGCACGTTGCTGTAAGCAATCACATTCTCATTCAAAGTTGCAAGTTACTATGTAGGAACAAGTTTGTATAGGTATTTCAAAGATGCCCAGAACTGAGCTAAACTTGGTATGTGTCCAACTCCTAGAAATAACTTCATGCCCCATCTCCCTTACTTCCAGCTAGTAAGGATCACATAATTCCTAACAAAGTTTTGACACAGATTCCCAATTCGGGCATTCAGAACATATAGCACGTTGCTGTAAGCAAGCACATTTTCATTCAAAGTTGCAAGTTACTATGTAGGAACAAGTTTGTATAGGTATTTCAAAGATGCCCAGAACTGAGCTAAACTTGGTATGTGTCCAACTCCTAGAAATAACTTCATGCCCCATCTCCCTTACTTCCAGCTAGTAAGGATCACATAATTCCTAACAAAGTTTTGACACAGATTCCCAATTCGGGCATTCAGAACATATAGCACGTTGCTGTAAGCAAGCACATTTTCATTCAAAGTTGCAAGTTACTATGTAGGAACAAGTTTGTATAGGTATTTCAAAGATGCCCAGAACTGAGCTAAACTTGGTATGTGTCCAACTCCTAGAAATAACTTCATGCCCCATCTCCCTTACTTCCAGCTAGTAAGGATCACATAATTCCTAACAAAGTTTTGACACAGATTCCCAATTCGGGCATTCAGAACATATAGCACGTTGCTGTAAGCAAGCTGATTCTCATTCAAAGATGCAAGTTACTAGGTAGGAACAAGTTTGTATAGGTATTTCAAAGATGCCCAGAACTGAGCTAAACTTGGTATGTGTCCAACTCCTAGAAATAACTTCATGCCCCATCTCCCTTACTTCCAGCTAGTAAGGATCACATAATTCCTAACAAAGTTTTGACACAGATTCCCAATTCGGGCATTCAGAACATATAGCACGTTGCTGTAAGCAAGCAGATTCTCATTCAAAGATGCAAGTTACTATGTAGGAACAAGTTTGTATAGGTATTTCAAAGATGCCCAGAACTGAGCTAAGCTTGGTATGTGTCCAACTCCTATAAATAACTTCATGCCCCATCTCCCTTACTTCCAGCTAGTGAGGATCACATAATTGCTAACAAAGTTTTGACACAGATTCCCAATTCGGGCATTCAGAACATATAGCACGTTGCTGTAAGCAAGCACATTCTCATTCAAAGTTGCAAGTTACTATGTAGGAACAAGTTTGTATAGGTATTTCAAAGATGTCCAGAACTGAGCTAAACTTGGTATGTGTCCAACTCCTAGAAATAACTTCATGCCTCATCTCCCTTACTTCCAGCTAGTAAGGATCACATAATTCCTAACAAAGTTTTGACACAGATTCCCAATTCGGGCATTCAGAACATATAGCACGTTGCTGTAAGCAAGCAGATTCTCATTAAAAGATGCAAGTTACTAGGTAGGAACAAGTTTGTTAGGTATTTCAAAGATGCCCAGAACTGAGCTAAACTTGGTATGTGTCCAACTCCTAGAAATAACTTCATGCCCCATCTCCCTTACTTCCAGCTAGTAAGGATCACATAATTCCTAACAAAGTTTTGACTCAGATTCCCTATTCGGGCATTCAGAACATATAGCACGTTGCTGTAAGCAAGCACATTCTAATTCAATGATGCAAGTTACTAGGTAGGAACAAGTTTGTATAGGTATTTCAAAGATGCCCAGAACTGAGCTAAACTTGGTATGTGTCCAACTCCTAGAAATAACTTCATGCCCCATCTCCCTTACTTCCAGCTAGTAAGGATCACATAATTCCTAACAAAGTTTTGACACAGATTCCCTATTCGGGCCTTCAGAACATATAGCACGTTGCTGCAGGCAAGCACATTCTCATTCAAAGTTGCAAGTTACTATGTAGGAACAAGTTTGTATAGGTATTTCAAAGATGCCCAGAACTGAGCTGACTTGGTATGTGTCCAACTCCAAGAAATAACTTCATGCCCCATCTCCCTTACTTCCAGCTAGTAAGGATCACATAATTCCTAACAAAGTTTTGACACAGATTGCCAATTCGGGCATTCAGAACATATAGCACGTTGCTGTAAGCAAGCACATTCTCATTCAAAGATGCAAGTTACTATGTAGGAACAAGTTTGTATAGGTATTTCAAAGATGTCCAGAACTGAGCTAAACTTGGTATGTGTCCAACTCCTAGAAATAACTTCATGCCCCATCTCCCTTACTTCCAGCTAGTAAGGATCACATAATTCCTAACAAAGTTTTGACACAGATTCCCAAATCGGGCATTCAGAACATATAGCACTTTGCTGCAAGCAAGCACATTCTCATTCAAAGTTGCAAGTTACTATGTAGGAACAAGTTTGTATAGGTATTTCAAAGATGCCCAGAACTGAGCTAAACTTGGTATGTGTCCAACTCCAAGAAATAACTTCATGCCCCATCTCCCTTACTTCCAGCTAGTAAGGATCACATAATTCCTAACAAAGTTTTGACACAGATTCCCAATTCGGGCATTCAGAACATATAGCACGTTGCTGTAAGCAAGCAGATTCTCATTCAAAGATGCAAGTTACTAGGTAGGAACAAGTTTGTATAGGTATTTCAAAGATGCCCAGAACTGAGCTAAACTTGGTATGTGTCCAACTCCTAGAAATAACTTCATGCCCCATCTCCCTTACTTCCAGCTAGTAAGGATCACATAATTCCTAACAAAGTTTTGACACAAATTCCCAATTCGGGCATTCAGAACATATAGCACGTTGCTGTAAGCAAGCACATTTTCATTCAAAGTTGCAAGTTACTATGTAGGAACAAGTTTGTATAGGTATTTCAAAGATGCCCAGAACTGAGCTAAACTTGGTATGTGTCCAACTCCTAGAAATAACTTCATGCCCCATCTCCCTTACCTCCAGCTAGTAAGGATCACATAATTCCTAACAAAGTTTTGACACAGATTCCCAATTCGGGCATTCAGAACATATAGCACGTTGCTGCAAGCAAGCACATTCTCATTCAAAGTTGCAAGTTACTATGTAGGAACAAGTTTGTATAGGTATTTCAAAGATGCCCAGAACTGAGCTAAACTTGGTATGTGTCCAACTCCAAGAAATAACTTCATGCCCCATCTCCCTTACTTCCAGCTAGTAAGGATCACATAATTCCTAACAAAGTTTTGACACAGATTCCCAATTCAGGCATTCAGAACATATAGCACGTTGCTGTAAGCAAGCACATTCTCATTCAAAGTTGCAAGTTACTATGTAGGAACAAGTTTGTATAGGTATTTCAAAGATGCCCAGAACTGAGCTAAACTTGGTATGTGTCCAACTCCTAGAAATAACTTCATGCCCCATCTCCCTTACTTCCAGCTAGTAAGGATCACATAATTCCTAACAAAGTTTTGACACAGATTCCCAATTCGGGCATTCAGAACATATAGCACGTTGCTGTAAGCAAGCACATTTTCATTCAAAGATGCAAGTTACTATGTAGGAACAAGTTTGTATAGGTATTTCAAAGATGCCCAGAACTGAGCTAAACTTGGTATGTGTCCAACTCCTAGAAATAACTTCATGCCCCATCTCCCTTACTTCCAGCTAGTAAGGATCACATAATTCCTAACAAAGTTTTGACACAGATTCCCAATTCGGGCATTCAGAACATATAGCACGTTGCTGTAAGCAAGCACATTTTCATTCAAAGTTGCAAGTTACTATGTAGGAACAAGTTTGTATAGGATTTCAAGGATGCCCATAACTGAGCTAAACTTGGTATGTGTCCAACTCCTAGAAATAACTTCATGCCCCATCTCCCTTACTTCCAGCTAGTAAGGATCACATAATTCCTAACAAAGTTTTGACACAGATTCCCAATTCGGACATTCAGAACATATAGCACGTTGCTGTAAGCAAGCAGATTCTCATTCAAAGATGCAAGTTACTAGGTAGGAACAAGTTTGTATAGGTATTTCAAAGATGCCCAGAACTGAGATAAACTTGGTATGTGTCCAACTCCTAGAAATAACTTCATGCCCCATCTCCCTTACTTCCAGCTAGTAAGGATCACATAATTCCTAACAAAGTTTTGACACAGATTCCCTATTCGGGCATTCAGAACATATAGCACGTTGCTGTAAGCAAGCACATTTTCATTCAAAGTTGCAAGTTACTATGTAGGAACAAGTTTGTATAGGTATTTCAAAGATGCCCAGAACTGAGCTAAACTTGGTATGTGTCCAACTCCTAGAAATAACTTCATGCCCCATCTCCCTTACCTCCAGCTAGTAAGGATCACATAATTCCTAACAAAGTTTTGACACAGATTCCCAATTCGGGCATTCAGAACATATAGCACGTTGCTATAAGCAAGCAGATTCTATTCAAAGATGCAAGTTACTAGGTAGGAACAAGTTTGTATAGGTATTTCAAAGATGCCCAGAACTGAGCTAAACTTGGTATGTGTCCAACTCCTAGAAATAACTTCATGCCCCATCTCACTTACTTCCAGCTAGTAAGGATCACATAATTCCTAACAAAGTTTTGACACAGATTCCCTATTCGGGCATTCAGAACATATAGCACGTTGCTGCAAGCAAGCACATTCTCATTCAAAGTTGCAAGTTACTATGTAGGAACAAGTTTGTATAGGTATTTCAAAGATGCCCAGAACTGAGCTAAACTTGGTATGTCTCCAACTCCAAGAAATAACTTCATGCCCCATCTCCCTTAATTCCAGCTAGTAAGGATCACATAATTCCTAACAAAGTTTTGACACAGATTCCCAATTCGGGCATTCAGAACATATAGCACGTTGCTGTAAGCAAGCACATTCTAATTCAAAGATGCAAGTTACTATGTAGGAACAAGTTTGTATAGGTATTTCAAAGATGCCCAGAACTGAGCTAAACTTGGTATGTGTCCAACTCCTAGAAATAACTTCATGCCCCATCTCCCTTACTTCCAGCTAGTAAGGATCACATAATTCCTAACAAAGTTTTGACACAGATTCCCAATTCGGGCATTCAGAACATATAGCACGTTGCTGTAAGCAAGCAGATTCTCATTCAAAGATGCAAGTTACTAGGTAGGAACAAGTTTGTATAGGTATTTCAAAGATGCCCAGAACTGAGCTAAACTTGGTATGTGTCCAACTCCTAGAAATAACTTCATGCCCCATCTCCCTTACTTCCAGCTAGTAAGGATCACATAATTCCTAACAAAGTTTTGACACAGAGTCCCAATTCGGGCATTCAGAACATATAGCACGTTGCTGTAAGCAAGCACATTTTCATTCAAAGTTGCAAGTTACTATGTAGGAACAAGTTTGTATAGGTATTTCAAAGATGCCCAGAACTGAGCTAAACTTGGTATGTGTCCAACTCCTAGAAATAACTTCATGCCCCATCTCCCTTACTTCCAGCTAGTAAGGATCACATAATTCCTAACAAAGATTTGACACAGATTCCCAATTCGGGCATTCAGAACATATAGCACGTTGCTGTAAGCAAGCACATTTTCATTCAAAGTTGCAAGTTACTATGTAGGAACAAGTTTGTATAGGTATTTCAAAGATGCCCAGAACTGAGCTAAACTTGGTATGTGTCCAACTCCTAGAAATAACTTCATGCCCCATCTCCCTTACCTCCAGCTAGTAAGGATCACATAATTCCTAACAAAGTTTTGACACAGATTCCCAATTCGGGCATTCAGAACATATAGCACGTTGCTATAAGCAAGCAGATTCTATTCAAAGATGCAAGTTACTAGGTAGGAACAAGTTTGTATAGGTATTTCAAAGATGCCCAGAACTGAGCTAAACTTGGTATGTGTCCAACTCCTAGAAATAACTTCATGCCCCATCTCACTTACTTCCAGCTAGTAAGGATCACATAATTCCTAACAAAGTTTTGACACAGATTCCCAATTCGGGCATTCAGAACATATAGCACGTTGCTGTAAGCAAGCACATTTTCATTCAAAGTTGCAAGTTACTATGTAGGAACAAGTTTGTATAGGTATTTCAAAGATGCCCAGAACTGAGCTAAACTTGGTATGTGTCCAACTCCTAGAAATAACTTCATGCCCCATCTCCCTTACTTCCAGCTAGTAAGGATCACATAATTCCTAACAAAGTTTTGACACAGATTCCCAATTCGGGCATTCAGAACATATAGCACGTTGCTGTAAGCAAGCACATTTTCATTCAAAGTTGCAAGTTACTATGTAGGAACAAGTTTGTATAGGTATTTCAAAGATGCCCAGAACTGAGCTAAACTTGGTATGTGTCCAACTCCTAGAAATAACTTCATGCCCCATCTCCCTTACTTCCAGCTAGTAAGGATCACATAATTCCTAACAAAGTTTTGACACAGATTCCCTATTCGGGCATTCAGAACATATAGCACGTTGCTGCAAGCAAGCACATTCTCATTCAAAGTTGCAAGTTACTATGTAGGAACAAGTTTGTATAGGTATTTCAAAGATGCCCAGAACTGAGCTAAACTTGGTATGTCTCCAACTCCAAGAAATAACTTCATGCCCCATCTCCCTTACTTCCAGCTAGTAAGGATCACATAATTCCTAACAAAGTTTTGACACAGATTCCCAATTCGGGCATTCAGAACATATAGCACGTTGCTGTAAGCAAGCACATTCTAATTCAAAGATGCAAGTTACTATGTAGGAACAAGTTTGTATAGGTATTTCAAAGATGCCCAGAACTGAGCTAAACTTGGTATGTGTCCAACTCCAAGAAATAACTTCATGCCCCATCTCCCTTACTTCCAGCTGGTAAGGATCACATAATTCCTAACAAAGTTTTGACACAGATTCCCAATTCGGGCATTCAGAACATATAGCACTTTGCTGTAAGCAAGCACATTCTCATTCAAAGATGCAAGTTACTATGTAGGAACAAGTTTGTATAGGTATTTCAAAGATGCCCAGAACTGAGCTAAACTTGGTATGTGTCCAACTCCTAGAAATAACTTCATGCCCCATCTCCCTTACTTCCAGCTAGTAAGGATCACATAATTCCTAACAAAGTTTTGACACAGATTCCCAATTCGGGCATTCAGAACATATAGCACGTTGCTGTAAGCAAGCACATTTTCATTCAAAGTTGCAAGTTACTATGTAGGAACAAGTTTGTGTAGGTATTTCAAAGATGCCCAGAACTGAGCTAAACTTGGTATGTGTCCAACTCCTAGAAATAACTTCATGCCCCATCTCCCTTACTTCCAGCTAGTAAGGATCACATAATTCCTAACAAAGTTTTGACACAGATTCCCAATTCGGGCATTCAGAAAATATAGCACGTTGCTGTAAGCAAGCAGATTCTCATTCAAAGATGCAAGTTACTATGTAGGAACAAGTTTGTATAGGTATTTCAAAGATGCCCAGAACTGAGCTAAACTTGGTATGTGTCCAACTCCTAGAAATAACTTCATGCCCCATCTCCCTTACTTCCAGCTAGTAAGGATCACATAATTCGTAACAAAGTTTTGACACAGATTCCCAATTCGGGCATTCAGAACATATAGCACGTTGCTGTAAGCAAGCAGATTCTCATTCAAAGATGCAAGTTACTAGGTAGGAACAAGTTTGTATAGGTATTTCAAAGATACCCAGAACTGAGCTAAACTTGGTATGTGTCCAACTCCTAGAAATAACTTCATGCTCCATCTCCCTTACTTCCAGCTAGTAAGGATCACATAATTCCTAACAAAGTTTTGACACAGATTCCCTATTCGGGCATTCAGAACATATAGCACGTTGCTGCAGGCAAGCACATTCTCATTCAAAGATGCAAGTTACTATGTAGGAACAAGTTTGTATAGGTATTTCAAAGATGCCCAAAACTGAGCTGACTTGGTATGTGTCCAACTCCAAGAAATAACTTCATGCCCCATCTCCCTTACTTCCAGCTAGTAAGGATCACATAATTCCTAACAAAGTTTTGACACAGATTCCCAAATCGGGCATTCAGAACATATAGCACGTTGCTGCAGGCAAGCACATTCTCATTCAAAGATGCAAGTTACTATGTAGGAACAAGTTTGTATAGGTATTTCAAAGATGCCCAGAACTGAGCTGACTTGGTATGTGTCCAACTCCAAGAAATAACTTCATGCCCCATCTCCCTTACTTCCAGCTAGTAAGGATCACATAATTCCTAACAAAGTTTTGACACAGATTCCCAAATCGGGCATTCAGAACATATAGCACGTTGCTGTAAGCAAGCACATTCTCATTCAAAGATGCAAGTTACTATGTAGGAACAAGTTTGTATAGGTATTTCAAAGATGCCCAGAACTGAGCTAAACTTGGTATGAGTCCAACTCCTAGAAATAACTTCATGCCCCATCTCCCTTACTTCCAGCTAGTAAGGATCACATAATTCCTAACAAAGTTTTGACACAGATTCCCAAATCGGGCATTCAGAACATATAGCACTTTGCTGCAAGCCAGCACATTCTCATTCAAAGTTGCAAGTTACTATGTAGGAACAAGTTTGTATAGGTATTTCAAAGATGCCCAGAACTGAGCTAAACTTGGTATGTGTCCAACTCCAAGAAATAACTTCATGCCCCATCTCCCTTACTTCCAGCTAGTAAGGATCACATAATTCCTAACAAAGTTTTGACACAGATTCCCAATTCGGGCATTCAGAACATATAGCACGTTGCTGTAAGCAAGCACATTCTCATTCAAAGTTGCAAGTTACTAGGTAGGAACAAGTTTGTATAGGTATTTCAAAGATGCCCAGAACTGAGCTAAACTTGGTATGTGTCCAACTCCTAGAAATAACTTCATTCCCTATCTCCCTTACTTCCAGCTAGTAAGGATCACATAATTCCTAACAAAGTTTTGACACAGATTCCCAATTCGGGCATTCAGAACATATAGCACGTTGCTGTAAGCAAGCACATTTTCATTCAAAGTTGCAAGTTACTATGTAGGAACAAGTTTGTATAGGTATTTCAAAGATGCCCAGAACTGAGCTAAACTTGGTATGTGTCCAACTCCTAGAAATAACTTCATGCCCCATCTCCCTTACTTCCAGCTAGTAAGGATCACATAATTCCTAACAAAGTTTTGACACAGATTGCCAAATCGGGCATTCAGAACATATAGCACGTTGCTGCAAGAAAGCACATTCTCATTCAAAGATGCAAGTTACTATGTAGGAACAAGTTTGTATAGGTATTTCAAAGATGCCCAGAACTGAGCTAAACTTGGTATGTGTCCAACTCCTAGAAATAACTTCATGCTCCATCTCCCTTACCTCCAGATAGTAAGGATCACATAATTCCTAACAAAGTTTTGACACAGATTCCCAATTCGGGCATTCAGAACATATAGCACGTTGCTGCAAGCAAGCACATTCTCATTCAAAGTTGCAAGTTACTATGTAGGAACAAGTTTGTATAGGTATTTCAAAGATGCCCAGAACTGAGCTAAACTTGGTATGTGTCCAACTCCAAGAAATAACTTCATGCCCCATCTCCCTTACTTCCAGCTAATAAGGATCACATAATTCCTCACAAAGTTTTGACACAGATTCCCAATTCAGGCATTCAGAACATATAGCACGTTGCTGTAAGCAAGCACATTCTCATTCAAAGTTGCAAGTTACTATGTAGGAACAAGTTTGTATAGGTATTTCAAAGATGCCCAGAACTGAGCTAAACTTGGTATGTGTCCAACTCCTAGAAATAACTTCATGCCCCATCTCCCTTACTTCCAGCCATTAAGGATCACATAATTCCTAACAAAGTTTTGACACAGATTCCCAATTCGGGCATTCAGAACATATAGCACGTTGCTGTAAGCAAGCACATTTTCATTCAAAGATGCAAGTTACTAGGTAGGAACAAGTTTGTATAGGTATTTCAAAGATGCCCAGAACTGAGCTAAACTTGGTATGTGTCCAACTCCTAGAAATAACTTCATGCCCCATCTCCCTTACTTCCAGCTAGTAAGGATCACATAATTCATAACAAAGTTTTGACACAGATTCCCAATTCGGGCATTCAGAAAATATAGAACGTTGCTGTAAGCAAGCACATTTTCATTCAAAGTTGCAAGTTACTATGTAGGAACAAGTTTGTATAGGTATTTCAAAGATGCCCAGAACTGAGCTAAACTTGGTATGTGTCCAACTCCTACAAATACCTTCATGCCCCATCTCCCTTACTTCCAGCTAGTAAGGATCACATAATTCCTAACAAAGTTTTGACACAGATTCCCAATTCGGGCATTCAGAACATATAGCACGTTGCTGTAAGCAAGCACATTTTCATTCAAAGTTGCAAGTTACTATGTAGGAACAAGTTTGTATAGGATTTCAAAGATGCCCATAACTGAGCTAAACTTGGTATGTGTCCAACTCCTAGAAATAACTTCATGCCCCATCTCCCTTACTTCCAGCTTGTAAGGATCACATAATTCCTAACAAAGTTTTGACACAGATTCCCTATTCGGGCATTCAGAACATATAGCACGTTGCTGTAAGCAAGCAGATTCTCATTCAAAGATGCAAGTTACTAGGTAGGAACAAGTTTGTATAGGTATTTCAAAGATGCCCAGAACTGAGCTAAACTTGGTATGTGTCCAACTCCTAGAAATAACTTCATGCCCCATCTCCCTTACTTCCAGCTAGTAAGGATCACATAATTCCTAACAAAGTTTTGACACAGATTCCCTATTCGGGCATTCAGAACATATAGCACGTTGCTGTAAGCAAGCACATTCTCATTCAAAGATGCAAGTTACTATGTAGGAACAAGTTTGTATAGGTATTTCAAAGATGCCCAGAACTGAGCTAAACTTGGTATGTCTCCAACTCCAAGAAATAACTTCATGCCCCATCTCCCTTACTTCCAGCTAGTAAGGATCACATAATTCCTAACAAAGTTTTGACACAGATTCCCAATTCGGGCATTCAGAACATATAGCACGTTGCTGTAAGCAAGCACATTCTCATTCAAAGATGCAAGTTACTATGTAGGAACAAGTTTGTATAGGTATTTCAAAGATGCCCAGAACTGAGCTAAACTTGGTATGTGTCCAACTCCTAGAAATAACTTCATGCCCCATCTACCTTACTTCCAGCTAGTAAGGATCACATAATTCCTAACAAAGTTTTGACACAGATTCCCAATTCGGGCATTCAGAACATATAGCACTTTGCTGTAAGCAAGCACATTCTCATTCAAAGATGCAAGTTACTATGTAGGAACAAGTTTGTATAGGTATTTCAAAGATGCCCAGAACTGAGCTAAACTTGGTATGTGTCCAACTCCTAGAAATAACTTCATGCCCCATCTCCCTTACTTCCAGCTAGTAAGGATCACATAATTCCTAACAAAGTTTTGACACATATTCCCAATTCGGGCATTCAGAACATATAGCACGTTGCTGTAAGCAAGCAGATTCTCATTCAAAGTTGCAAGTTACTATGTAGGAACAAGTTTGTATAGGTATTTCAAAGATGCCCAGAACTGAGCTGAACTTGGTATGTGTCCAACTCCTAGAAATAACTTCATGCCCCATCTCCCTTACTTCCAGCTAGTAAGGATCACATAATTCCTAACAGTGTTGACACAGATTCCCAATTCGGGCATTCAGAACATATAGCACGTTGCTGTAAGCAAGCAGATTCTCATTCAAAGATGCAAGTTACTAGGTAGGAACAAGTTTGTATAGGTATTTCAAAGATGCCCAGAACTGAGCTAAACTTGGTATGTGTCCAACTCCTAGAAATAACTTGATGCCCCATCTCCCTTACTTCCAGCTAGTAAGGATCACATAATTCCTAGCAAAGTTTTGACACAGATTCCCAATTCGGGCATTCAGAACATATAGCACGTTGCTGTAAGCAAGCACATTTTCATTCAAAGTTGCAAGTTACTATGTAGGAACAAGTTTGTATAGGTATTTCAAAGATGCCCAGAACTGAGCTAAACTTGGTATGTGTCCAACTCCTAGAAATAACTTCATGCCCCATCTCCCTTACTTCCAGCTAGTAAGGATCACATAATTCCTAACAAAGTTTTGACACAGATTCCCAATTCGGGCATTCAGAACATATAGCACGTTGCTGTAAGCAAGCACATTTTCATTCAAAGTTGCAAGTTACTATGTAGGAACAAGTTTGTATAGGTATTTCAAAGATGCCCAGAACTGAGCTAAACTTGGTATGTGTCCAACTCCTAGAAATAACTTCATGCCCCATCTCCCTTACTTCCAGCTAGTAAGGATCACATAATTCCTAACAGTTTTGACACAGATTCCCAATTCGGGCATTCAGAACATATAGCACGTTGCTGTAAGCAAGCAGATTCTCATTCAAAGATGCAAGTTACTAGGTTGGAACAAGTTTGTATAGGTATTTCAAAGATGCCCAGAACTGAGCTAAACTTGGTATGTGTCCAACTCCTAGAAATAACTTCATGCCCCATCTCCCTTACTTCCAGCTAGTAAGGATCACATAATTCCTAACAAAGTTTTGACACAGATTCCCAATTCGGGCATTCAGAACATATAGCACGTTGCTGTAAGCAAGCACATTTTCATTCAAAGTTGCAAGTTACTATGTAGGAACAAGTTTGTATAGGTATTTCAAAGATGCCCAGAACTGAGCTAAACTTGGTATGTGTCCAACTCCCAGAAATAACTTCATGCCCCATCTCTCTTACTTCCAGCTAGTAAGGATCACATAATTCCTAACAAAGTTTTGACACAGATTCCCAATTCGGGCATTCAGAAAATATAGCACGTTGCTGTAAGCAAGCAGATTCTCATTCAAAGATGCAAGTTACTAGGTTGGAACAAGTTTGTATAGGTATTTCAAAGATGCCCAGAACTGAGCTAAACTTGGTATGTGTCCAACTCCTAGAAATAACTTCATGCCCCATCTCCCTTACTTCCAGCTAGTAAGGATCACATAATTCCTAACAAAGTTTTGACACAGATTCCCAATTCGGGCATTCAGAACATATAGCACGTTGCTGTAAGCAAGCAGATTCTCATTCAAAGTTGCAAGTTACTATGTAGGAACAAGTTTGTATAGGTATTTCAAAGATGCCCAGAACTGAGCTAAACTTGGTATGTCTCCAACTCCAAGAAATAAGTTCATGCCCCATCTCCCTTACTTCCAGCTAGTAAGGATCACATAATTCCTAACAAAGTTTTGAAACAGATTCCCAATTCGGGCATTCAGAACATATAGCACGTTGCTGTAAGCAAGCACATTCTAATTCAAAGATGCAAGTTACTATGTAGGAACAAGTTTGTATAGGTATTTCAAAGATGCCCAGAACTGAGCTAAACTTGGTATGTGTCCAACTCCTAGAAATAACTTCATGCCCCATCTCCCTTACTTCCAGCTAGTAAGGATCACATAATTCCTAACAAAGTTTTGACACAGATTCCCAATTCGGGCATTCAGAAAATATAGCACGTTGCTGTAAGCAAGCAGACTCTCATTCAAAGATGCAAGTTACTATGTAGGAACAAGTTTGTATAGGTATTTCAAAGATGCCCAGAACTGAGGTAAACTTGGTATGTGTCCAACTCCTAGAAATAACTTCATGCCCCATCTCCCTTACTTCCAGCTAGTAAGGATCACATAATTCCTAACAAAGTTTTGACACAGATTCCCTATTCGGGCATTCAGAACATATAGCACGTTGCTGCAAGCAAGCACATTCTCATTCAAAGTTGCAAGTTACTATGTAGGAACAAGTTTGTATAGGTATTTCAAAGATGCCCAGAACTGAGTTAACTTGGTATGTGTCCAACTCCAAGAAATAACTTCATGCCCCATCTCCCTTACTTCCAGCTAGTAAGGATCACATAATTCCTAACAAAGTTTTGACACAGATTCCCAATTCGGGCATTCAGAACATATAGTACTTTGCTGTAAGAAAGCACATTCTCATTCAAAGATGCAAGTTACTATGTAGGAACAAGTTTGTATAGGTATTTCAAAGATGCCCAGAACTGAGCTAAACTTGGTATGTGTCCAACTCCTAGAAATAACTTCATGCCCCATCTCCCTTACTTCCAGCTAGTAAGGATCACATAATTCCTAACAAAGTTTTGACACAGATTCCCAATTCGGGCATTCAGAACATATAGCACGTTGCTGTAAGCAAGCACATTTTCATTCAAAGTTGCAAGTTACTATGTAGGAACAAGTTTGTATAGGTATTTCAAAGATGCCCAGAACTGAGCTAAACTTGGTATGTGTCCAACTCCCAGAAATAACTTCATGCCCCATCTCTCTTACTTCCAGCTAGTAAGGATCACATAATTCCTAACAAAGTTTTGACACAGATTCCCAATTCGGGCATTCAGAAAATATAGCACGTTGCTGTAAGCAAGCAGATTCTCATTCAAAGATGCAAGTTACTAGGTTGGAACAAGTTTGTATAGGTATTTCAAAGATGCCCAGAACTGAGCTAAACTTGGTATGTGTCCAACTCCTAGAAATAACTTCATGCCCCATCTCCCTTACTTCCAGCTAGTAAGGATCACATAATTCCTAACAAAGTTTTGACACAGATTCCCAATTCGGGCATTCAGAACATATAGCACGTTGCTGTAAGCAAGCAGATTCTCATTCAAAGTTGCAAGTTACTATGTAGGAACAAGTTTGTATAGGTATTTCAAAGATGCCCAGAACTGAGCTAAACTTGGTATGTGTCCAACTCCTAGAAATAACTTCATGCCCCATCTCCCTTACTTCCAGCTAGTAAGGATCACATAATTCCTAACAAAGTTTTGACACAGATGCCCAATTCGGGCATTCAGAACATATAGCACGTTGCTGTAAGCAAGCAGATTCTCATTCAAAGATGCAAGTTACTAGGTAGGAACAAGTTTGTATAGGTATTTCAAAGATGCCCAGAACTGAGCTAAACTTGGTATGTGTCCAACTCCTAGAAATAACTTCATGCCCCATCTCCCTTACTTCCAGCTAGTAAGGATCACATAATTCCTAACAAAGTTTTGACACAGATTCCCAATTCGGGCATTCAGAACATATAGCACGTTGCTGTAAGCAAGCAGATTCTCATTCAAAGATGCAAGTTACTATGTTGGAACAAGTTTGTATAGGTATTTCAAAGATGCCCAGAACTGAGCTAAACTTGGTATGTGTCCAACTCCTAGAAATAACTTCATGCCCCATCTCCCTTACTTCCAGCTAGTAAGGATCACATAATTCCTAACAAAGTTTTGACACAGATTCCCAATTCGGGCATTCAGAACATATAGCACGTTGCTGTAAGCAAGCACATTCTCATTCAAAGATGCAAGTTACTAGGTAGGAACAAGTTTGTATAGGTATTTCAAAGATGCCCAGAACTGAGCTAAACTTGGTATGTGTCCAACTCCTAGAAATAACTTCATGCCCCATCTCCCTTACTTCCAGCTAGTAAGGATCACATAATTCCTAACAAAGTTTTGACACAGATTCCCCATTCGGGCATTCAGAACATATAGCACGTTGCTGCAAGCAAGCACATTGTCATTCAAAGTTGCAAGGTACTATGTAGGAACAAGTTTGTATAGGTATTTCAAAGATGCCCAGAACTGAGCTAAACTTGGTATGTGTCCAACTCCTAGAAATAACTACATGCCCCATCTCCCTTACTTCCAGCTAGTAAGGATCACATAATTCCTAACAAAGTTTTGACACAGATTCCCAATTCGGGCATTCAGAACATATAGCACGTTGCTGTAAGCAAGCACATTCTCATTCAAAGATGCAAGTTACTATGTAGGAACAAGTTTGTATAGGTATTTCAAAGATGCCCAGAACTGAGCTAAACTTGGTATGTGTCCAACTCCTAGAAATAACATCATGCCCCATCTCCCTTACTTCCAGCTAGTAAGGATCACATAATTCCTAACAAAGTTTTGACACAGATTGCCAATTCGGGCTTTCAGAACATATAGCACGTTGCTGTAAGCAAGCACATTCTCATTCAAAGATGCAAGCTACTATGTAGGAACAAGTTTGTATAGGTATTTCAAAGATGCCCAGAACTGAGCTAATCTTGGTATGTGTCCAACTCCTAGAAATAACTTCATGCTCCATCTCCCTTACTTCCAGCTAGTAAGGATCACATAATTCCTAACAAAGTTTTGACACAGATTCCCAAATCGGGCATTCAGAACATATAGCACTTTGCTGCAAGCAAGCACATTCTCATTCAAAGTTGCAAGTTACTATGTAGGAACAAGTTTGTATAGGTATTTCAAAGATGCCCAGAACTGAGCTAAACTTGGTATGTGTCCAACTCCAAGAAATAACTTCATGCCCCATCTCCCTTACTTCCAGCTAGTAAGGATCACATAATTCCTAACAAAGTTTTGACACAGATTCCCAATTCGGGCATTCAGAACATATAGCACATTGCTGTAAGCAAGCACATTCTCATTCACAGTTGCAAGTTACTATGTAGGAACAAGTTTGTATAGGTATTTCAAAGATGCCCAGAACTGAGCTAAACTTGGTATGTGTCCAACTCCTAGAAATAACTTCATGCCCCATCTCCCTTACTTCCAGCTAGTAAGGATCACATAGATTCCTAACAAAGTTTTGACACAGATTCCCAATTCGGGCATTCAGAACATATAGCACATTGCTGTAAGCAAGCACATTCTCATTCAAAGTTGCAAGTTACTATGTAGGAACAAGTTTGTATAGGTATTTCAAAGATGCCCAGAACTGAGCTAAACTTGGTATGTGTCCAACTCCTAGAAATAACTTCATGCCCCATCTCCCTTACTTCCAGCTAGTAAGGATCACATAATTCCTAACAAAGTTTTGACACAGATTCCCAATTCGGGCATTCAGAACATATAGCACGTTGCTGTAAGCAAGCACATTTTCATTCAAAGTTGCAAGTTACTATGTAGGAACAAGTTTGTATAGGTATTTCAAAGATGCCCAGAAGTGAGCTAAACTTGGTATGTGTCCAACTCCTAGAAATAACTTCATGCCCCATCTCCCTTACTTCCAGCTAGTAAGGATCACATAATTCCTAACAAAGTTTTGACACAGATTCCCAATTCGGGCATTCAGAACATATAGCACGTTGCTGTAAGCAAGCACATTTTCATTCAAAGTTGCAAGTTACTATGTAGGAACAAGTTTGTATAGGTATTTCAAAGATGCCCAGAACTGAGCTAAACTTGGTATGTGTCCAACTCCTAGAAATAACTTCATGCCCCATCTCCCTTACTTCCAGCTAGTAAGGATCACATAATTCCTAACAAAGTTTTGACACAGATTCCCAATTCGGGCATTCAGAACATATAGCACGTTGCTGTAAGCAAGCAGATTCTCATTCAAAGATGCAAGTTACTAGGTAGGAACAAGTTTGTATAGGTATTTCAAAGATGCCCAGAACTGAGCTAAACTTGGTATGTGTCCAACTCCTAGAAATAACTTCATGCCCCATCTCCCTTACTTCCAGCTAGTAAGGATCACATAATTCCTAACAAAGTTTTGACACAGATTCCCAATTCGGGCATTCAGAACATATAGCACGTTGTTGTAAGCAAGCACATTCTCATTCAAAGATGCAAGTTACTATGTAGGAACAAGTTTGTATAGGTATTTCAAAGATGCCCAGAACTGAGCTAAACTTGATATGTGTCCAACTCCTAGAAATAACTTCATGCCCCATCTCCCTTACTTCCAGCTAGTAAGGATCACATAATTCCTAACAAAGTTTTGACACAGATTCCCTATTCGGGCATTCAGAACATATAGCACGTTGCTGCAAGCAAGCACATTCTCATTCAAAGATGCAAGTTACTAGGTAGGAACAAGTTTGTATAGGTATTTCAAAGATGCCCAGAACTGAGCTAAACTTGGTATGTGTACAACTCCTAGAAATAACTTCATGCCCCAACTCCCTTACTTCCAGCTAGTAAGGATCACATAATTCCTAAAAAAGTTTTGACACAGATTCCCAATTCGGGCATTCAGAACATATAGCACGTTGCTGTAAGCAAGCAGATTCTCATTCAAAGATGCAAGTTACTAGGTAGGAACAAGTTTGTATAGGTATTTCAAAGATGCCCAGAACTGAGCTAAACTTGGTATGTGTCCAACTCCTAGAAATAACTTCATGCCCCATCTCCCTTACTTCCAGCTAGTAAGGATCACATAATTCCTAACAAAGTTTTGACACAGATTGCCAATTCGGGCATGCAGAACATATAGCACGTTGCTGTAAGCAAGCACATTCTCATTCAAATATGCAAGTTACTATGTAGGAACAAGTTTGTATAGGTATTTCAAAGATGCCCAGAACTGAGCTAAACTTGGTATGTGTCCAACTCCTAGAAATAACTTCATGCCCCATCTCCCTTACTTCCTGCTAGTAAGGATCACATAATTCCTAACAAAGTTTTGACACAGATTCCCAATTCGGGCATTCAGAACGTATAGCACGTTGCTGTAAGCAAGCACATTCTCATTCAAAGATGCAAGTTACTATGTAGGAACAAGTTTGTATAGGTATTTCAAAGATGCCCAGAACTGAGCTAAACTTGGTATGTGTCCAACTCCTAGAAATAACTTCATGCCCCATCTCCCTTACTTCCAGCTAGTAAGGATCACATAATTCCTAACAAAGTTTTGACACAGATTCCCAATTCGGGCATTCAGAACATATAGCACGTTGCTGTAAGCAAGCACATTTTCATTCAAAGTTGCAAGTTACTATGTAGGAACAAGTTTGTATAGGTATTTCAAAGATGCCCAGAACTGAGCTAAACTTGGTATGTGTCCAACTCCGAGAAATAACTTCATGCCCCATCTCCCTTACTTCCAGCTAGTAAGGATCACATAATTCCTAACAAAGTTTTGACACAGATTCCCAATTCGGGCATTCAGAACATATAGCACGTTGCTGTAAGCAAGCAGATTCTCATTCAAAGATGCAAGTTACTAGGTAGGAACAAGTTTGTATAGGTATTTCAAAGATGCCCAGAACTGAGGTAAACTTGGTATGTGTCCAACTCCTAGAAATAACTTCATGCCCCATCTCCCTTACTTCCAGCTAGTAAGGATCACATAATTCCTAACAAAGTTTTGACACAGATTCCCAATTCGGGCATTCAGAACATATAGCACGTTGCTGTAAGCAAGCACATTCTCATTCAAAGATGCAAGTTACTAGGTAGGAATAAGTTTGTATAGGTATTTCAAAGATGCCCAGAACTGAGCTAAACTTGGTATGTGTCCAACTCCTAGAAATAACTTCATGCTCCATCTCCCTTACTTCCAGCTAGTAAGGATCACATAATTCCTAACAAAGTTTTGACACAGATTCCCTATTCGGGCATTCAGAACATATAGCACGTTGCTGCAAGCAAGCACATTCTCATTCAAAGTTGCAAGTTACTATGTAGGAACAAGTTTGTATAGGTATTTCAAAGATGCCCAGAACTGAGCTAAACTTGGTATGTGTCCAACTCCTAGAAATAACTTCATGCCCCAACTCCCTTACTTCCAGCTAGTAAGGATCACATAATTCCTAACAAAGTTTTGACACAGATTCCCAATTCGGGCATTCAGAACATATAGCACGTTGCTGCAAGCAAGCACATTCTCATTCAAAGATGCAAGTTACTATGTAGGAACAAGTTTGTATAGGTATTTCAAAGATGCCCAGAACTGAGCTAAACTTGGTATGTGTCCAACTCCTAGAAATATCTTCATGCCCCATCTCCCTTACTTCCAGCTAGTAAGGATCACATAATTCCTAACAAAGTTTTGACACAGATTCCCAATTCGGGCATTCAGAACATATAGCACGTTGCTGTAAGCAAGCACATTTTCATTCAAAGTTGCAAGTTACTATGTAGGAACAAGTTTGTATAGGTATTTCAAAGATGCCCAGAAGTGAGCTAAACTTGGTATGTGTCCACCTCCTAGAAATAACTTCATGCCCCATCTCCCTTACTTCCAGCTAGTAAGGATCACATAATTCCTAACAAAGTTTTGACACAGATTCCCAATTCGGGCATTCAGAAAATATAGCACGTTGCTGTAAGCAAGCAGACTCTCATTCAAAGATGCAAGTTACTATGTAGGAACAAGTTTGTATAGGTATTTCAAAGATGCCCAGAACTGAGGTAAACTTGGTATGTGTCCAACTCCTAGAAATAACTTCATGCCCCATCTCCCTTACTTCCAGCTAGTAAGGATCACATAATTCCTAACAAAGTTTTGACACAGATTCCCTATTCGGGCATTCAGAACATATAGCACGTTGCTGCAAGCAAGCACATTCTCATTCAAAGTTGCAAGTTACTATGTAGGAACAAGTTTGTATAGGTATTTCAAAGATGCCCAGAACTGAGTTAACTTGGTATGTGTCCAACTCCAAGAAATAACTTCATGTCCCATCTCCCTTACTTCCAGCTAGTAAGGATCACATAATTCCTAACAAAGTTTTGACACAGATTGCCAATTCGGGCATTCAGAACATATAGCACGTTGCTGTAAGCAAGCACATTCTCATTCAAAGATGCAAGTTTCTATGTAGGAACAAGTTTGTATAGGTATTTCAAAGATGCCCAGAACTGAGCTAAACTTGGTATGTGTCCAACTCCTAGAAATAACTTCATGCCCCATCTCCCTTACTTCCAGCTAGTAAGGATCACATAATTCCTAACAAAGTTTTGACACAGATTCCCAATTCGGGCATTCAGAACATATAGTACTTTGCTGTAAGAAAGCACATTTTCATTCAAAGATGCAAGTTACTATATAGGAACAAGTTTGTATAGGTATTTCAAAGATGCCCAGAACTGAGCTAAACTTGGTATGTGTCCAACTCCTAGAAATAACTTCATGCCCCATCTCCCTTACTTCCAGCTAGTAAGGATCACATAATTCCTAACAAAGTTTTGACACAGATTCCCAATTCGGGCATTCAGAACATATAGCACGTTGCTGTAAGCAAGCACATTTTCATTCAAAGTTGCAAGTTACTATGTAGGAACAAGTTTGTATAGGTATTTCAAAGATGCCCAGAACTGAGCTAAACTTGGTATGTGTCCAACTCCTAGAAATAACTTCATGCCCCATCTCCCTTACTTCCAGCTAGTAAGGATCACATAATTCCTAACAAAGTTTTGACACAGATTCCCAATTCGGGCATTCAGAAAATATAGCACGTTGCTGTAAGCAAGCAGATTCTCATTCAAAGATGCAAGTTACTATGTAGGAACAAGTTTGTATAGGTATTTCAAAGATGCCCAGAACTGAGCTAAACTTGGTATGTGTCCAACTCCTAGAAATAACTTCATGCCCCATCTCCCTTACTTCCAGCTAGTAAGGATCACATAATTCCTAACAAAGTTTTGACACAGATTCCCAATTCGGGCATTCAGAACATATAGCACGTTGCTGTAAGCAAGCAGATTTTCATTCAAAGTTGCAAGTTACTATGTAGGAACAAGTTTGTATAGGTATTTCAAAGATGCCCAGAACTGAGCTAAACTTGGTATGTGTCCAACTCCTAGAAATAACTTCATGCCCCATCTCCCTTACTTCCAGCTAGTAAGGATCACATAATTCCTAACAAAGTTTTGACACAGATTCCCAATTCGGGCATTCAGAACATATAGCACGTTGCTGTAAGCAAGCAGATTCTCATTCAAAGATGCAAGTTACTAGGTAGGAACAAGTTTGTATAGGTATTTCAAAGATGCCCAGAACTGAGCTAAACTTGGTATGTGTCCAACTCCTAGAAATAACTTCATGCCCCATCTCCCTTACTTCCAGCTAGTAAGGATCACATAATTCCTAACAAAGTTTTGACACAGATTCCCAATTCGGGCATTCAGAACATATAGCACGTTGCTGTAAGCAAGCAGATTCTCATTCAAAGATGCAAGTTACTATGTAGGAACAAGTTTGTATAGGTATTTCAAAGATGCCCAGAACTGAGCTAAACTTGGTATGTGTCCAACTCCTAGAAATAACTTCATGCCCCATCTCCCTTACTTCCAGCTAGTAAGGATCACATAATTCCTAACAAAGTTTTGACACAGATTCCCAATTCGGGCATTCAGAACATATAGCACGTTGCTGTAAGCAAGCACATTCTCATTCAAAGATGCAAGTTACTAGGTAGGAACAAGTTTGTATAGGTATTTCAAAGATGCCCAGAACTGAGCTAAACTTGGTATGTGTCCAACTCCTAGAAATAACTTCATGCCCCATCTCCCTTACTTCCAGCTAGTAAGGATCACATAATTCCTAACAAAGTTTTGACACAGATTCCCCATTCGGGCATTCAGAACATATAGCACGTTGCTGTAAGCAAGCAGATTCTCATTCAAAGATGCAAGTTACTAGGTAGGAACAAGTTTGTATAGGTATATCAAAGATGCCAGAACTGAGCTAAACTTGGTATGTGTCCAACTCCTAGAAATAACTTCATGCTCCATCCCCCTTACTTCCAGCTAGTAAGGATCACATAATTCCTAACAAAGTTTTGACACAGATTCCCTATTCGGGCATTCAGAACATATAGCACGTTGCTGCAAGCAAGCACATTCTCATTCAAAGTTGCAAGTTACTATGTAGGAACAAGTTTGTATAGGTATTTCAAAGATGCCCAGAACTGAGGTAAACTTGGTATGTGTCCAACTCCTAGAAATAACTACATGCCCCATCTCCCTTACTTCCAGCTAGTAAGGATCACATAATTCCTAACAAAGTTTTGACACAGATTCCCAATTCGGGCATTCAGAACATATAGCACGTTGCTGTAAGCAAGCACATTCTCATTCAAAGATGCAAGTTACTATGTAGGAACAAGTTTGTATAGGTATTTCAAAGATGCCCAGAACTGAGCTAAACTTGGTATGTGTCCAACTCCTAGAAATAACTTCATGCCCCATCACCCTTACTTCCAGCTAGTAAGGATCACATAATTCCTAACAAAGTTTTGACACAGATTGCCAATTCGGGCTTTCAGAACATATAGCACGTTGCTGTAAGCAAGCACATTCTCATTCAAAGATGCAAGTTACTATGTAGGAACAAGTTTGTATAGGTATTTCAAAGATGCCCAGAACTGAGCTAAACTTGGTATGTGTCCAACTCCTAGAAATAACTTCATGCTCCATCTCCCTTACTTCCAGCTAGTAAGGATCACATAATTCCTAACAAAGTTTTGACACAGATTCCCTATTCGGGCATTCAGAACATATAGCACTTTGCTGCAAGCAAGCACATTCTCATTCAAAGTTGCAAGTTACTATGTAGGAACAAGTTTGTATAGGTATTTCAAAGATGCCCAGAACTGAGCTAAACTTGGTATGTGTCCAACTCCAAGAAATAACTTCATGCCCCATCTCCCTTACTTCCAGCTAGTAAGGATCACATAATTCCTAACAAAGTTTTGACACAGATTCCCAATTCGGGCATTCAGAACATATAGCACGTTGCTGTAAGCAAGCACATTTTCATTCAAAGTTGCAAGTTACTATGTAGGAACAAGTTTGTATAGGTATTTCAAAGATGCCCAGAAGTGAGCTAAACTTGGTATGTGTCCAACTCCTAGAAATAACTTCATGCCCCATCTCCCTTACTTCCAGCTAGTAAGGATCACATAATTCCTAACAAAGTTTTGACACAGATTCCCAATTCGGGCATTCAGAACATATAGCACGTTGCTGTAAGCAAGCACATTTTCATTCAAAGTTGCAAGTTACTATGTAGGAACAAGTTTGTATAGGTATTTCAAAGATGCCCAGAACTGAGCTAAACTTGGTATGTGTCCAACTCCTAGAAATAACTTCATGCCCCATCTCCCTTACTTCCAGCTAGTAAGGATCACATAATTCCTAACAAAGTTTTGACACAGATTCCCAATTCGGGCATTCAGAACATATAGCAAGTTGCTGTAAGCAAGCAGATTCTCATTCAAAGATGCAAGTTACTAGGTAGGAACAAGTTTGTATAGGTATTTCAAAGATGCCCAGAACTGAGCTAAACTTGGTATGTGTCCAACTCCTAGAAATAACTTCATGCCCCATCTCCCTTACTTCCAGCTAGTAAGGATCACATAATTCCTAACAAAGTTTTGACACAGATTCCCAATTCGGGCATTCAGAACATATAGCACGTTGCTGTAAGAAAGCACATTCTCATTCAAAGATGCAAGTTACTAGGTAGGAATAAGTTTGTATAGGTATTTCAAAGATGCCCAGAACTGAGCTAAACTTGGTATGTGTCCAACTCCTAGAAATAACTTCATGCTCCATCTCCCTTACTTCCAGCTAGTAAGGATCACATAATTCCTAACAAAGTTTTGACACAGATTCCCTATTCGGGCATTCAGAACATATAGCACGTTGCTGCAAGCAAGCACATTCTCATTCAAAGTTGCAAGTTACTATGTAGGAACAAGTTTGTATAGGTATTTCAAAGATGCCCAGAACTGAGCTAAACTTGGTATGTGTCCAACTCCTAGAAATAACTTCATGCCCCATCTCCCTTACTTCCAGCTAGTAAGGATCACATAATTCCTAACAAAGTTTTGACACAGATTCCCAATTCGGGCATTCAGAACATATAGCACGTTGCTGCAAGCAAGCACATTCTCATTCAAAGATGCAAGTTACTAGGTAGGAACAAGTTTGTATAGGTATTTCAAAGATGCCCAGAACTGAGCTAAACTTGGTATGTGTCCAACTCCTAGAAATAACTTCATGCCCCATCTCCCTTACTTCCAGCTAGTAAGGATCACATAATTCCTAACAAAGTTTTGACACAGATTCCCAATTCGGGCATTCAGAACATATAGCACGTTGCTGTAAGCAAGCACATTTTCATTCAAAGTTGCAAGTTACTATGTAGGAACAAGTTTGTATAGGTATTTCAAAGATGTCCAGAAGTGAGCTAAACTTGGTATGTGTCCACCTCCTAGAAATAACTTCATGCCCCATCTCCCTTACTTCCAGCTAGTAAGGATCACATAATTCCTAACAAAGTTTTGACACAGATTCCCAATTCGGGCATTCAGAACATATAGCACGTTGCTGTAAGCAAGCACATTCTCATTCAAAGATGCAAGTTTCTATGTAGGAACAAGTTTGTATAGGTATTTCAAAGATGCCCAGAACTGAGCTAAACTTGGTATGTGTCCAACTCCTAGAAATAACTTCATGCCCCATCTCCCTTACTTCCAGCTAGTAAGGATCACATAATTCCTAACAAAGTTTTGACACAGATTCCCAATTCGGGCATTCAGAACATATAGTACTTTGCTGTAAGAAAGCACATTCTCATTCAAAGATGCAAGTTACTATATAGGAACAAGTTTGTATAGGTATTTCAAAGATGCCCAGAACTGAGCTAAACTTGGTATGTGTCCAACTCCTAGAAATAACTTCATGCCCCATCTCCCTTACTTCCAGCTAGTAAGGATCACATAATTCCTAACAAAGTTTTGACACAGATTCCCAATTCGGGCATTCAGAACATATAGCACGTTGCTGTAAGCAAGCACATTTTCATTCAAAGTTGCAAGTTACTATGTAGGAACAAGTTTGTATAGGTATTTCAAAGATGCCCAGAACTGAGCTAAACTTGGTATGTGTCCAACTCCTAGAAATAACTTCATGCCCCATCTCCCTTACTTCCAGCTAGTAAGGATCACATAATTCCTAACAAAGTTTTGACACAGATTCCCAATTCGGGCATTCAGAAAATATAGCACGTTGCTGTAAGCAAGCAGATTCTCATTCAAAGATGCAAGTTACTATGTAGGAACAAGTTTGTATAGGTATTTCAAAGATGCCCAGAACTGAGCTAAACTTGGTATGTGTCCAACTCCTAGAAATAACTTCATGCCCCATCTCCCTTACTTCCAGTTGGTAAGGATCACATAATTCCTAACAAAGTTTTGACACAGATTCCCAATTCGGGCATTCAGAACATATAGCACGTTGCTGTAAGCAAGCAGATTTTCATTCAATGTTGCAAGTTACTATGTAGGAACAAGTTTGTATAGGTATTTCAAAGATGCCCAGAACTGAGCTAAACTTGGTATGTGTCCAACTCCTAGAAATAACTTCATGCCCCATCTCCCTTACTTCCAGCTAGTAAGGATCACATAATTCCTAACAAAGTTTTGACACAGATTCCCAATTCGGGCATTCAGAACATATAGCACGTTGCTGTAAGCAAGAAGATTCTCATTCAAAGATGCAAGTTACTAGGTAGGAACAAGTTTGTATAGGTATTTCAAAGATGCCCAGAACTGAGCTAAACTTGGTATGTGTCCAACTCCTAGAAATAACTTCATGCCCCATCTCCCTTACTTCCAGCTAGTAAGGATCACATAATTCCTAACAAAGTTTTGACACAGATTCCCAATTCGGGCATTCAGAACATATAGCACGTTGCTGTAAGCAAGCAGATTCTCATTCAAAGATGCAAGTTACTATGTAGGAACAAGTTTGTATAGGTATTTCAAAGATGCCCAGAACTGAGCTAAACTTGGTATGTGTCCAACTCCTAGAAATAACTTCATGCCCCATCTCCCTTACTTCCAGCTAGTAAGGATCACATAATTCCTAACAAAGTTTTGACACAGATTCCCAATTCGGGCATTCAGAACATATAGCACGTTGCTGTAAGCAAGCACATTCTCATTCAAAGATGCAAGTTACTAGGTAGGAACAAGTTTGTATAGGTATTTCAAAGATGCCCAGAACTGAGCTAAACTTGGTATGTGTCCAACTCCTAGAAATAACTTCATGCCCAATCTCCCTTACTTCCAGCTAGTAAGGATCACATAATTCCTAACAAAGTTTTGACACAGATTCCCCATTCGGGCATTCAGAACATATAGCACGTTGCTGTAAGCAAGCAGATTCTCATTCAAAGATGCAAGTTACTAGGTAGGAACAAGTTTGTATAGGTATATCAAAGATGCCAGAACTGAGCTAAACTTGGTATGTGTCCAACTCCTAGAAATAACTTCATGCTCCATCCCCCTTACTTCCAGCTAGTAAGGATCACATAATTCCTAACAAAGTTTTGACACAGATTCCCTATTCGGGCATTCAGAACATATAGCACGTTGCTGCAAGCAAGCACATTGTCATTCAAAGTTGCAAGTTACTATGTAGGAACAAGTTTGTATAGGTATTTCAAAGATGCCCAGAACTGAGCTAAACTTGGTATGTGTCCAACTCCTAGAAATAACTACATGCCCCATCTCCCTTACTTCCAGCTAGTAAGGATCACATAATTCCTAACAAAGTTTTGACACAGATTCCCAATTCGGGCATTCAGAACATATAGCACGTTGCTGTAAGCAAGCACATTCTCATTCAAAGATGCAAGTTACTATGTAGGAACAAGTTTGTATAGGTATTTCAAAGATGCCCAGAACTGAGCTAAACTTGGTATGTGTCCAACTCCTAGAAATAACTTCATGCCCCATCTCCCTTACTTCCAGCTAGTAAGGATCACATAATTCCTAACAAAGTTTTGACACAGATTGCCAATTCGGGCTTTCAGAACATATAGCACGTTGCTGTAAGCAAGCACATTCTCATTCAAAGATGCAAGTTACTATGTAGGAACAAGTTTGTATAGGTATTTCAAAGATGCCCAGAACTGAGCTAAACTTGGTATGTGTCCAACTCCTAGAAATAACTTCATGCCCCATCTCCCTTACTTCCAGCTAGTAAGGATCACATAATTCCTAACAAAGTTTTGACACAGATTCCCTATTCGGGCATTCAGAACATATAGCACGTTGCTGTAAGCAAGCACATTTTCATTCAAAGTTGCAAGTTACTATGTAGGAACAAGTTTGTATAGGTATTTCAAAGATGCCCAGAACTGAGCTAAACTTGGTATGTGTCCAACTCCGAGAAATAACTTCATGCCCCATCTCCCTTACTTCCAGCTAGTAAGGATCACATAATTCCTAACAAAGTTTTGACACAGATTCCCAATTCGGGCATTCAGAACATATAGCACGTTGCTGTAAGCAAGCAGATTCTCATTCAAAGATGCAAGTTACTAGGTAGGAACAAGTTTGTATAGGTATTTCAAAGATGCCCAGAACTGAGCTAAACTTGGTATGTGTCCAACTCCTAGAAATAACTTCATGCCCCATCTCCCTTACTTCCAGCTAGTAAGGATCACATAATTCCTAACAAAGTTTTGACACAGATTCCCAATTCGGGCATTCAGAACATATAGCACGTTGCTGTAAGCAAGCACATTCTCATTCAAAGATGCAAGTTACTAGGTAGGAATAAGTTTGTATAGGTATTTCAAAGATGCCCAGAACTGAGGTAAACTTGGTATGTGTCCAACTCCTAGAAATAACTTCATGCTCCATCTCCCTTACTTCCAGCTAGTAAGGATCACATAATTCCTAACAAAGTTTTGACACAGATTCCCTATTCGGGCATTCAGAACATATAGCACGTTGCTGCAAGCAAGCACATTCTCATTCAAAGTTGCAAGTTACTATGTAGGAACAAGTTTGTATAGGTATTTCAAAGATGCCCAGAACTGAGCTAAACTTGGTATGTGTCCAACTCCTAGAAATAACTTCATGCCCCATCTCCCTTACTTCCAGCTAGTAAGGATCACATAATTCCTAACAAAGTTTTGACACAGATTCCCTATTCGGGCATTCAGAACATATAGCACGTTGCTGCAAGCAAGCACATTCTCATTCAAAGATGCAAGTTACTATGTAGGAACAAGTTTGTATAGGTATTTCAAAGATGCCCAGAACTGAGCTAAACTTGGTATGTGTCCAACTCCTAGAAATATCTTCATGCCCCATCTCCCTTACTTCCAGCTAGTAAGGATCACATAATTCCTAACAAAGTTTTGACACAGATTCCCAATTCGGGCATTCAGAACATATAGCACGTTGCTGTAAGCAAGCACATTTTCATTCAAAGTTGCAAGTTACTATGTAGGAACAAGTTTGTATAGGTATTTCAAAGATGCCCAGAAGTGAGCTAAACTTGGTATGTGTCCACCTCCTAGAAATAACTTCATGCCCCATCTCCCTTACTTCCAGCTAGTAAGGATCACATAATTCCTAACAAAGTTTTGACACAGATTCCCAATTCGGGCATTCAGAAAATATAGCACGTTGCTGTAAGCAAGCAGACTCTCATTCAAAGATGCAAGTTACTATGTAGGAACAAGTTTGTATAGGTATTTCAAAGATGCCCAGAACTGAGGTAAACTTGGTATGTGTCCAACTCCTAGAAATAACTTCATGCCCCATCTCCCTTACTTCCAGCTAGTAAGGATCACATAATTCCTAACAAAGTTTTGACACAGATTCCCTATTCGGGCATTCAGAACATATAGCACGTTGCTGCAAGCAAGCACATTCTCATTCAAAGTTGCAAGTTACTATGTAGGAACAAGTTTGTATAGGTATTTCAAAGATGCCCAGAACTGAGTTAACTTGGTATGTGTCCAACTCCAAGAAATAACTTCATGTCCCATCTCCCTTACTTCCAGCTAGTAAGGATCACATAATTCCTAACAAAGTTTTGACACAGATTGCCAATTCGGGCATTCAGAACATATAGCACGTTGCTGTAAGCAAGCACATTCTCATTCAAAGATGCAAGTTTCTATGTAGGAACAAGTTTGTATAGGTATTTCAAAGATGCCCAGAACTGAGCTAAACTTGGTATGTGTCCAACTCCTAGAAATAACTTCATGCCCCATCTCCCTTACTTCCAGCTAGTAAGGATCACATAATTCCTAACAAAGTTTTGACACAGATTCCCAATTCGGGCATTCAGAACATATAGTACTTTGCTGTAAGAAAGCACATTCTCATTCAAAGATGCAAGTTACTATATAGGAACAAGTTTGTATAGGTATTTCAAAGATGCCCAGAACTGAGCTAAACTTGGTATGTGTCCAACTCCTAGAAATAACTTCATGCCCCATCTCCCTTACTTCCAGCTAGTAAGGATCACATAATTCCTAACAAAGTTTTGACACAGATTCCCAATTCGGGCATTCAGAACATATAGCACGTTGCTGTAAGCAAGCACATTTTCATTCAAAGTTGCAAGTTACTATGTAGGAACAAGTTTGTATAGGTATTTCAAAGATGCCCAGAACTGAGCTAAACTTGGTATGTGTCCAACTCCTAGAAATAACTTCATGCCCCATCTCCCTTACTTCCAGCTAGTAAGGATCACATAATTCCTAACAAAGTTTTGACACAGATTCCCAATTCGGGCATTCAGAAAATATAGCACGTTGCTGTAAGCAAGCAGATTCTCATTCAAAGATGCAAGTTACTATGTAGGAACAAGTTTGTATAGGTATTTCAAAGATGCCCAGAACTGAGCTAAACTTGGTATGTGTCCAACTCCTAGAAATAACTTCATGCCCCATCTCCCTTACTTCCAGCTAGTAAGGATCACATAATTCCTAACAAAGTTTTGAAACAGATTCCCAATTCGGGCATTCAGAACATATAGCACGTTGCTGTAAGCAAGCAGATTTTCATTCAAAGTTGCAAGTTACTATGTAGGAACAAGTTTGTATAGGTATTTCAAAGATGCCCAGAACTGAGCTAAACTTGGTATGTGTCCAACTCCTAGAAATAACTTCATGCCCCATCTCCCTTACTTCCAGCTAGTAAGGATCACATAATTCCTAACAAAGTTTTGACACAGATTCCCAATTCGGGCATTCAGAACATATAGCACGTTGCTGTAAGCAAGCACATTCTCATTCAAAGATGCAAGTTACTAGGTAGGAACAAGTTTGTATAGGTATTTCAAAGATGCCCAGAACTGAGCTAAACTTGGTATGTGTCCAACTCCTAGAAATAACTTCATGCCCCATCTCCCTTACTTCCAGCTAGTAAGGATCACATAATTCCTAACAAAGTTTTGACACAGATTCCCAATTCGGGCATTCAGAACATATAGCACGTTGCTGTAAGCAAGCAGATTCTCATTCAAAGATGCAAGTTACTATGTAGGAACAAGTTTGTATAGGTATTTCAAAGATGCCCAGAACTGAGCTAAACTTGGTATGTGTCCAACTCCTAGAAATAACTTCATGCCCCATCTCCCTTACTTCCAGCTAGTAAGGATCACATAATTCCTAACAAAGTTTTGACACAGATTCCCAATTCGGGCATTCAGAACATATAGCACGTTGCTGTAAGCAAGCACATTCTCATTCAAAGATGCAAGTTACTAGGTAGGAACAAGTTTGTATAGGTATTTCAAAGATGCCCAGAACTGAGCTAAACTTGGTATGTGTCCAACTCCTAGAAATAACTTCATGCCCCATCTCCCTTACTTCCAGCTAGTAAGGATCACATAATTCCTAACAAAGTTTTGACACAGATTCCCCATTCGGGCATTCAGAAAATATAGCACGTTGCTGTAAGCAAGCAGATTCTCATTCAAAGATGCAAGTTACTAGGTAGGAACAAGTTTGTATAGGTATATCAAAGATGCCAGAACTGAGCTAAACTTGGTATGTGTCCAACTCCTAGAAATAACTTCATGCTCCATCCCCCTTACTTCCAGCTAGTAAGGATCACATAATTCCTAACAAAGTTTTGACACAGATTCCCTATTCGGGCATTCAGAACATATAGCACGTTGCTGCAAGCAAGCACATTCTCATTCAAAGTTGCAAGTTACTATGTAGGAACAAGTTTGTATAGGTATTTCAAAGATGCCCAGAACTGAGGTAAACTTGGTATGTGTCCAACTCCTAGAAATAACTACATGCCCCATCTCCCTTACTTCCAGCTAGTAAGGATCACATAATTCCTAACAAAGTTTTGACACAGATTCCCAATTCGGGCATTCAGAACATATAGCACGTTGCTGTAAGCAAGCACATTCTCATTCAAAGATGCAAGTTACTATGTAGGAACAAGTTTGTATAGGTATTTCAAAGATGCCCAGAACTGAGCTAAACTTGGTATGTGTCCAACTCCTAGAAATAACTTCATGCCCCATCACCCTTACTTCCAGCTAGTAAGGATCACATAATTCCTAACAAAGTTTTGACACAGATTGCCAATTCGGGCTTTCAGAACATATAGCACGTTGCTGTAAGCAAGCACATTCTCATTCAAAGATGCAAGTTACTATGTAGGAACAAGTTTGTATAGGTATTTCAAAGATGCCCAGAACTGAGCTAAACTTGGTATGTGTCCAACTCCTAGAAATAACTTCATGCTCCATCTCCCTTACTTCCAGCTAGTAAGGATCACATAATTCCTAACAAAGTTTTGACACAGATTCCCTATTCGGGCATTCAGAACATATAGCACTTTGCTGCAAGCAAGCACATTCTCATTCAAAGTTGCAAGTTACTATGTAGGAACAAGTTTGTATAGGTATTTCAAAGATGCCCAGAACTGAGCTAAACTTGGTATGTGTCCAACTCCAAGAAATAACTTCATGCCCCATCTCCCTTACTTCCAGCTAGTAAGGATCACATAATTCCTAACAAAGTTTTGACACAGATTCCCAATTCGGGCATTCAGAACATATAGCACATTGCTGTAAGCAAGCACATTCTCATTCACAGTTGCAAGTTACTATGTAGGAACAAGTTTGTATAGGTATTTCAAAGATGCCCAGAACTGAGCTAAACTTGGTATGTGTCCAACTCCTAGAAATAACTTCATGCCCCATCTCCCTTACTTCCAGCTAGTAAGGATCACATAATTCCTAACAAAGTTTTGACACAGATTCCCAATTCGGGCATTCAGAACATATAGCACATTGCTGTAAGCAAGCACATTCTCATTCAAAGTTGCAAGTTACTATGTAGGAACAAGTTTGTATAGGTATTTCAAAGATGCCCAGAACTGAGCTAAACTTGGTATGTGTCCAACTCCTAGAAATAACTTCATGCCCCATCTCCCTTACTTCCAGCTAGTAAGGATCACATAATTCCTAACAAAGTTTTGACACAGATTCCCAATTCGGGCATTCAGAACATATAGCACGTTGCTGTAAGCAAGCACATTTTCATTCAAAGTTGCAAGTTACTATGTAGGAACAAGTTTGTATAGGTATTTCAAAGATGCCCAGAAGTGAGCTAAACTTGGTATGTGTCCAACTCCTAGAAATAACTTCATGCCCCATCTCCCTTACTTCCAGCTAGTAAGGATCACATAATTCCTAACAAAGTTTTGACACAGATTCCCAATTCGGGCATTCAGAACATATAGCACGTTGCTGTAAGCAAGCAGATTCTCATTCAAAGTTGCAAGTTACTATGTAGGAACAAGTTTGTATAGGTATTTCAAAGATGCCCAGAACTGAGCTAAACTTGGTATGTGTCCAACTCCTAGAAATAACTTCATGCCCCATCTCCCTTACTTCCAGCTAGTAAGGATCACATAATTCCTAACAAAGTTTTGACACAGATTCCCAATTCGGGCATTCAGAACATATAGCACGTTGCTGTAAGCAAGCAGATTCTCATTCAAAGATGCAAGTTACTAGGTAGGAACAAGTTTGTATAGGTATTTCAAAGATGCCCAGAACTGAGCTAAACTTGGTATGTGTCCAACTCCTAGAAATAACTTCATGCCCCATCTCCCTTACTTCCAGCTAGTAAGGATCACATAATTCCTAACAAAGTTTTGACACAGATTCCCAATTCGGGCATTCAGAACATATAGCACGTTGCTGTAAGCAAGCACATTCTCATTCAAAGATGCAAGTTACTAGGTAGGAATAAGTTTGTATAGGTATTTCAAAGATGCCCAGAACTGAGCTAAACTTGGTATGTGTCCAACTCCTAGAAATAACTTCATGCTCCATCTCCCTTACTTCCAGCTAGTAAGGATCACATAATTCCTAACAAAGTTTTGACACAGATTCCCTATTCGGGCATTCAGAACATATAGCACGTTGCTGCAAGCAAGCACATTCTCATTCAAAGTTGCAAGTTACTATGTAGGAACAAGTTTGTATAGGTATTTCAAAGATGCCCAGAACTGAGCTAAACTTGGTATGTGTCCAACTCCTAGAAATAACTTCATGCCCCATCTCCCTTACTTCCAGCTAGTAAGGATCACATAATTCCTAACAAAGTTTTGACACAGATTCCCAATTCGGGCATTCAGAACATATAGCACGTTGCTGCAAGCAAGCACATTCTCATTCAAAGATGCAAGTTACTATGTAGGAACAAGTTTGTATAGGTATTTCAAAGATGCCCAGAACTGAGCTAAACTTGGTATGTGTCCAACTCCTAGAAATAACTTCATGCCCCATCTCCCTTACTTCCAGCTAGTAAGGATCACATAATTCCTAACAAAGTTTTGACACAGATTCCCAATTCGGGCATTCAGAACATATAGCACGTTGCTGTAAGCAAGCACATTTTCATTCAAAGTTGCAAGTTACTATGTAGGAACAAGTTTGTATAGGTATTTCAAAGATGCCCAGAAGTGAGCTAAACTTGGTATGTGTCCACCTCCTAGAAATAACTTCATGCCCCATCTCCCTTACTTCCAGCTAGTAAGGATCACATAATTCCTAACAAAGTTTTGACACAGATTCCCAATTCGGGCATTCAGAAAATATAGCACGTTGCTGTAAGCAAGCAGACTCTCATTCAAAGATGCAAGTTACTATGTAGGAACAAGTTTGTATAGGTATTTCAAAGATGCCCAGAACTGAGGTAAACTTGGTATGTGTCCAACTCCTAGAAATAACTTCATGCCCCATCTCCCTTACTTCCAGCTAGTAAGGATCACATAATTCCTAACAAAGTTTTGACACAGATTCCCTATTCGGGCATTCAGAACATATAGCACGTTGCTGCAAGCAAGCACATTCTCATTCAAAGTTGCAAGTTACTATGTAGGAACAAGTTTGTATAGGTATTTCAAAGATGCCCAGAACTGAGTTAACTTGGTATGTGTCCAACTCCAAGAAATAACTTCATGCCCCATCTCCCTTACTTCCAGCTAGTAAGGATCACATAATTCCTAACAAAGTTTTGACACAGATTGCCAATTCGGGCATTCAGAACATATAGCACGTTGCTGTAAGCAAGCACATTCTCATTCAAAGATGCAAGTTTCTATGTAGGAACAAGTTTGTATAGGTATTTCAAAGATGCCCAGAACTGAGCTAAACTTGGTATGTGTCCAACTCCTAGAAATAACTTCATGCCCCATCTCCCTTACTTCCAGCTAGTAAGGATCACATAATTCCTAACAAAGTTTTGACACAGATTCCCAATTCGGGCATTCAGAACATATAGTACTTTGCTGTAAGAAAGCACATTCTCATTCAAAGATGCAAGTTACTATATAGGAACAAGTTTGTATAGGTATTTCAAAGATGCCCAGAACTGAGCTAAACTTGGTATGTGTCCAACTCCTAGAAATAACTTCATGCCCCATCTCCCTTACTTCCAGCTAGTAAGGATCACATAATTCCTAACAAAGTTTTGACACAGATTCCCAATTCGGGCATTCAGAACATATAGCACGTTGCTGTAAGCAAGCACATTTTCATTCAAAGTTGCAAGTTACTATGTAGGAACAAGTTTGTATAGGTATTTCAAAGATGCCCAGAACTGAGCTAAACTTGGTATGTGTCCAACTCCTAGAAATAACTTCATGCCCCATCTCCCTTACTTCCAGCTAGTAAGGATCACATAATTCCTAACAAAGTTTTGACACAGATTCCCAATTCGGGCATTCAGAAAATATAGCACGTTGCTGTAAGCAAGCAGATTCTCATTCAAAGATGCAAGTTACTATGTAGGAACAAGTTTGTATAGGTATTTCAAAGATGCCCAGAACTGAGCTAAACTTGGTATGTGTCCAACTCCTAGAAATAACTTCATGCCCCATCTCCCTTACTTCCAGCTAGTAAGGATCACATAATTCCTAACAAAGTTTTGACACAGATTCCCAATTCGGGCATTCAGAACATATAGCACGTTGCTGTAAGCAAGCACATTCTCATTCAAAGTTGCAAGTTACTATGTAGGAACAAGTTTGTATAGGTATTTCAAAGATGCCCAGAACTGAGCTAAACTTGGTATGTGTCCAACTCCTAGAAATAACTTCATGCCCCATCTCCCTTACTTCCAGCTAGTAAGGATCACATAATTCCTAACAAAGTTTTGACACAGATTCCCAATTCGGGCATTCAGAACATATAGCACGTTGCTGTAAGCAAGAAGATTCTCATTCAAAGATGCAAGTTACTAGGTAGGAACAAGTTTGTATAGGTATTTCAAAGATGCCCAGAACTGAGCTAAACTTGGTATGTGTCCAACTCCTAGAAATAACTTCATGCCCCATCTCCCTTACTTCCAGCTAGTAAGGATCACATAATTCCTAACAAAGTTTTGACACAGATTCCCAATTCGGGCATTCAGAACATATAGCACGTTGCTGTAAGCAAGCAGATTCTCATTCAAAGATGCAAGTTACTATGTAGGAACAAGTTTGTATAGGTATTTCAAAGATGCCCAGAACTGAGCTAAACTTGGTATGTGTCCAACTCCTAGAAATAACTTCATGCCCCATCTCCCTTACTTCCAGCTAGTAAGGATCACATAATTCCTAACAAAGTTTTGACACAGATTCCCAATTCGGGCATTCAGAACATATAGCACGTTGCTGTAAGCAAGCACATTCTCATTCAAAGATGCAAGTTACTAGGTAGGAACAAGTTTGTATAGGTATTTCAAAGATGCCCAGAACTGAGCTAAACTTGGTATGTGTCCAACTCCTAGAAATAACTTCATGCCCCATCTCCCTTACTTCCAGCTAGTAAGGATCACATAATTCCTAACAAAGTTTTGACACAGATTCCCCATTCGGGCATTCAGAACATATAGCACGTTGCTGTAAGCAAGCAGATTCTCATTCAAAGATGCAAGTTACTAGGTAGGAACAAGTTTGTATAGGTATATCAAAGATGCCAGAACTGAGCTAAACTTGGTATGTGTCCAACTCCTAGAAATAACTTCATGCTCCATCCCCCTTACTTCCAGCTAGTAAGGATCACATAATTCCTAACAAAGTTTTGACACAGATTCCCTATTCGGGCATTCAGAACATATAGCACGTTGCTGCAAGCAAGCACATTGTCATTCAAAGTTGCAAGTTACTATGTAGGAACAAGTTTGTATAGGTATTTCAAAGATGCCCAGAACTGAGCTAAACTTGGTATGTGTCCAACTCCTAGAAATAACTACATGCCCCATCTCCCTTACTTCCAGCTAGTAAGGATCACATAATTCCTAACAAAGTTTTGACACAGATTCCCAATTCGGGCATTCAGAACATATAGCACGTTGCTGTAAGCAAGCACATTCTCATTCAAAGATGCAAGTTACTATGTAGGAACAAGTTTGTATAGGTATTTCAAAGATGCCCAGAACTGAGCTAAACTTGGTATGTGTCCAACTCCTAGAAATAACTTCATGCCCCATCTCCCTTACTTCCAGCTAGTAAGGATCACATAATTCCTAACAAAGTTTTGACACAGATTGCCAATTCGGGCTTTCAGAACATATAGCACGTTGCTGTAAGCAAGCACATTCTCATTCAAAGATGCAAGTTACTATGTAGGAACAAGTTTGTATAGGTATTTCAAAGATGCCCAGAACTGAGCTAAACTTGGTATGTGTCCAACTCCTAGAAATAACTTCATGCTCCATCTCCCTTACTTCCAGCTAGTAAGGATCACATAATTCCTAACAAAGTTTTGACACAGATTCCCTATTCGGGCATTCAGAACATATAGCACTTTGCTGCAAGCAAGCACATTCTCATTCAAAGTTGCAAGTTACTATGTAGGAACAAGTTTGTATAGGTATTTCAAAGATGCCCAGAACTGAGCTAAACTTGGTATGTGTCCAACTCCAAGAAATAACTTCATGCCCCATCTCCCTTACTTCCAGCTAGTAAGGATCACATAATTCCTAACAAAGTTTTGACACAGATTCCCAATTCGGGCATTCAGAACATATAGCACATTGCTGTAAGCAAGCACATTCTCATTCACAGTTGCAAGTTACTATGTAGGAACAAGTTTGTATAGGTATTTCAAAGATGCCCAGAACTGAGCTAAACTTGGTATGTGTCCAACTCCTAGAAATAACTTCATGCCCCATCTCCCTTACTTCCAGCTAGTAAGGATCACATAATTCCTAACAAAGTTTTGACACAGATTCCCAATTCGGGCATTCAGAACATATAGCACATTGCTGTAAGCAAGCACATTCTCATTCAAAGTTGCAAGTTACTATGTAGGAACAAGTTTGTATAGGTATTTCAAAGATGCCCAGAACTGAGCTAAACTTGGTATGTGTCCAACTCCTAGAAATAACTTCATGCCCCATCTCCCTTACTTCCAGCTAGTAAGGATCACATAATTCCTAACAAAGTTTTGACACAGATTCCCAATTCGGGCATTCAGAACATATAGCACGTTGCTGTAAGCAAGCACATTTTCATTCAAAGTTGCAAGTTACTATGTAGGAACAAGTTTGTATAGGTATTTCAAAGATGCCCAGAAGTGAGCTAAACTTGGTATGTGTCCAACTCCTAGAAATAACTTCATGCCCCATCTCCCTTACTTCCAGCTAGTAAGGATCACATAATTCCTAACAAAGTTTTGACACAGATTCCCAATTCGGGCATTCAGAACATATAGCACGTTGCTGTAAGCAAGCACATTTTCATTCAAAGTTGCAAGTTACTATGTAGGAACAAGTTTGTATAGGTATTTCAAAGATGCCCAGAACTGAGCTAAACTTGGTATGTGTCCAACTCCTAGAAATAACTTCATGCCCCATCTCCCTTACTTCCAGCTAGTAAGGATCACATAATTCCTAACAAAGTTTTGACACAGATTCCCAATTCGGGCATTCAGAACATATAGCACGTTGCTGTAAGCAAGCAGATTCTCATTCAAAGATGCAAGTTACTAGGTAGGAACAAGTTTGTATAGGTATTTCAAAGATGCCCAGAACTGAGCTAAACTTGGTATGTGTCCAACTCCTAGAAATAACTTCATGCCCCATCTCCCTTACTTCCAGCTAGTAAGGATCACATAATTCCTAACAAAGTTTTGACACAGATTCCCAATTCGGGCATTCAGAACATATAGCACGTTGTTGTAAGCAAGCACATTCTCATTCAAAGATGCAAGTTACTATGTAGGAACAAGTTTGTATAGGTATTTCAAAGATGCCCAGAACTGAGCTAAACTTGGTATGTGTCCAACTCCTAGAAATAACTTCATGCCCCATCTCCCTTACTTCCAGCTAGTAAGGATCACATAATTCCTAACAAAGTTTTGACACAGATTCCCTATTCGGGCATTCAGAACATATAGCACGTTGCTGCAAGCAAGCACATTCTCATTCAAAGATGCAAGTTACTAGGTAGGAACAAGTTTGTATAGGTATTTCAAAGATGCCCAGAACTGAGCTAAACTTGGTATGTGTCCAACTCCTAGAAATAACTTCATGCCCCATCTCCCTTACTTCCAGCTAGTAAGGATCACATAATTCCTAAAAAAGTTTTGACACAGATTGCCAATTCGGGCATTCAGAACATATAGCACGTTGCTGTAAGCAAGCAGATTCTCATTCAAAGATGCAAGTTACTAGGTAGGAACAAGTTTGTATAGGTATTTCAAAGATGCCCAGAACTGAGCTAAACTTGGTATGTGTCCAACTCCTAGAAATAACTTCATGCCCCATCTCCCTTACTTCCAGCTAGTAAGGATCACATAATTCCTAACAAAGTTTTGACACAGATTCCCAATTCGGGCATTCAGAACATATAGCACGTTGCTGTAAGCAAGCACATTCTCATTCAAAGATGCAAGTTACTAGGTAGGAACAAGTTTGTATAGGTATTTCAAAGATGCCCAGAACTGAGCTAAACTTGGTATGTGTCCAACTCCTAGAAATAACTTCATGCCCCATCTCCCTTACTTCCTGCTAGTAAGGATCACATAATTCCTAACAAAGTTTTGACACAGATTCCCAATTCGGGCATTCAGAACGTATAGCACGTTGCTGTAAGCAAGCACATTCTCATTCAAAGATGCAAGTTACTATGTAGGAACAAGTTTGTATAGGTATTTCAAAGATGCCCAGAACTGAGCTAAACTTGGTATGTGTCCAACTCCTAGAAATAACTTCATGCCCCATCTCCCTTACTTCCAGCTAGTAAGGATCACATAATTCCTAACAAAGTTTTGACACAGATTCCCCATTCGGGCATTCAGAACATATAGCACGTTGCTGTAAGCAAGCACATTTTCATTCAAAGTTGCAAGTTACTATGTAGGAACAAGTTTGTATAGGTATTTCAAAGATGCCCAGAACTGAGCTAAACTTGGTATGTGTCCAACTCCGAGAAATAACTTCATGCCCCATCTCCCTTACTTCCAGCTAGTAAGGATCACATAATTCCTAACAAAGTTTTGACACAGATTCCCAATTCGGGCATTCAGAACATATAGCACGTTGCTGTAAGCAAGCAGATTCTCATTCAAAGATGCAAGTTACTAGGTAGGAACAAGTTTGTATAGGTATTTCAAAGATGCCCAGAACTGAGCTAAACTTGGTATGTGTCCAACTCCTAGAAATAACTTCATGCCCCATCTCCCTTACTTCCAGCTAGTAAGGATCACATAATTCCTAACAAAGTTTTGACACAGATTCCCAATTCGGGCATTCAGAACATATAGCACGTTGCTGTAAGCAAGCACATTCTCATTCAAAGATGCAAGTTACTAGGTAGGAATAAGTTTGTATAGGTATTTCAAAGATGCCCAGAACTGAGCTAAACTTGGTATGTGTCCAACTCCTAGAAATAACTTCATGCTCCATCTCCCTTACTTCCAGCTAGTAAGGATCACATAATTCCTAACAAAGTTTTGACACAGATTCCCTATTCGGGCATTCAGAACATATAGCACGTTGCTGCAAGCAAGCACATTCTCATTCAAAGTTGCAAGTTACTATGTAGGAACAAGTTTGTATAGGTATTTCAAAGATGCCCAGAACTGAGCTAAACTTGGTATGTGTCCAACTCCTATAAATAACTTCATGCCCCATCTCCCTTACTTCCAGCTAGTAAGGATCACATAATTCCTAACAAAGTTTTGACACAGATTCCCAATTCGGGCATTCAGAACATATAGCACGTTGCTGCAAGCAAGCACATTCTCATTCAAAGATGCAAGTTACTATGTAGGAACAAGTTTGTATAGGTATTTCAAAGATGCCCAGAACTGAGCTAAACTTGGTATGTGTCCAACTCCTAGAAATAACTTCATGCCCCATCTCCCTTACTTCCAGCTAGTAAGGATCACATAATTCCTAACAAAGTTTTGACACAGATTGCCAATTCGGGCATTCAGAACATATAGCACGTTGCTGTAAGCAAGCACATTCTCATTCAAAGATGCAAGTTACTATGTAGGAACAAGTTTGTATAGGTATTTCAAAGATGCCCAGAACTGAGCTAAACTTGGTATGTGTCCAACTCCTAGAAATAACTTCATGCCCCATCTCCCTTACTTCCAGCTAATAAGGATCACATGATTCCTAACAAAGTTTTGACACAGATTCCCAATTCGGGCATTCAGAACCTATAGCACGTTGCTGTAAGGAAGCACATTCTCATTCAAAGTTGCAAGTTACTATGTAGGAACAAGTTTGTATAGGTATTTCAAAGATGCCCAGAACTGAGCTAAACTTGGTATGTGTCCAACTCCAAGAAATAACTTCATGCCCCATCTCCCTTACTTCCAGGTAGTAAGGATCACATGATTCCTAACAAAGTTTTGACACAGATTCCCAATTCGGGCATTCAGAACCTATAGCACGTTGCTGTAAGGAAGCACATTCTCATTCAAAGTTGCAAGTTACTATGTAGGAACAAGTTTGTATAGGTATTTCAAAGATGCCCAGAACTGAGCTAAACTTGGTATGTGTCCAACTCCTAGAAATAACTTCATGCCCCATCTCCCTTACTTCCAGCTAGTAAGGATCACATAATTCCTAACAAAGTTTTGACACAGATTCCCAATTCGGGCATTCAGAACATATAGCACGTTGCTGTAAGCAAGCACATTCTCATTCAAAGTTGCAAGTTACTATGTAGGAACAAGTTTGTATAGGTATTTCAAAGATGCCCAGAACTGAGCTAAACTTGGTATGTGTCCAACTCCTAGAAATAACTTCATGCCCCATCTCCCTTACTTCCAGCTAGTAAGGATCACATAATTCCTAACAAAGTTTTGACACAGATTCCCAATTCGGGCATTCAGAACATATAGCACGTTGCTGTAAGCAAGCAGATTCTCATTAAAGATGCAAGTTACTATGTAGGAACAAGTTTGTATAGGTATTTCAAAGATGCCCAGAACTGAGCTAAACTTGGTATGTGTCCAACTCCTAGAAATAACTTCATGCCCCATCACCCTTACTTCCAGCTAGTAAGGATCACATAATTCCTAAAAAAGTTTTGACACAGATTGCCAATTCGGGCATTCAGAACATATAGCACGTTGCTGTAAGCAAGCAGATTCTCATTCAAAGATGCAAGTTACTATGTAGGAACAAGTTTGTATAGGTATTTCAAAGATGCCCAGAACTGAGCTAAACTTGGTATGTGTCCAACTCCTAGAAATAACTTCATGCCCCATCTCCCTTACTTCCAGCTAGTAAGGATCACATAATTCCTAACAAAGTTTTGACACAGATTCCCAATTCGGGCATTCAGAACATATAGCACGTTGCTGTAAGCAAGCACATTCTCATTCAAAGTTGCAAGTTACTAGGTAGGAACAAGTTTGTATAGGTATTTCAAAGATGCCCAGAACGGAGCTAAACTTGGTATGTGTCCAACTCCTAGAAATAACTTCATGCCCCATCTCCCTTACTTCCAGCTAGTAAGGATCACATAATTCCTAACAAAGTTTTGACACAGATTCCCAATTCGGACATTCAGAACCTATAGCACGTTGCTGCAAGCAAGCACATTCTCATTCAAAGTTGCAAGTTACTATGTAGGAACAAGTTTGTATAGGTATTTCAAAGATGCCCAGAACTGAGCTAAACTTGGTATGTGTCCAACTCCTAGAAATAACTTCATGCCCCATCTCCCTACTTCCAGCTAGTAAGGATCACATAATTCCTAACAAAGATTTGACACAGATTCCCAATTCGGGCATTCAGAACATATAGCACGTTGCTGTAAGCAAGCAGATTCTCATTCAAAGTTGCAAGTTACTATGTAGGAACAAGTTTGTATAGGTATTTCAAAGATGCCCAGAACTGAGCTAAACTTGGTATGTGTCCAACTCCTAGAAATAACTTCATGCCCCATCTCCCTTACTTCCAGCTAGTAAGGATCACATAATTCCTAACAAAGTTTTGGCACAGATTCCCAATTCGGGCATTCAGAATATATAGCACGTTGCTGTAAGCAAGCACATTCTCATTCAAAGTTGCAAGTTACTATGTAGGAACAAGTTTGTATAGGTATTTCAAAGATGCCCAGAACTGAGCTAAACTTGGTATGTGTCCAACTCCTAGAAATAACTTCATGCCCCATCTCCCTTACTTCCAGCTAGTAAGGATCACATAATTCCTAACAAAGTTTTGACACAGATTCCCAATTCGGGCATTCAGAACATATAGCACGTTGCTGTAAGCAAGCAGATTCTCATTAAAGATGCAAGTTACTATGTAGGAACAAGTTTGTATAGGTATTTCAAAGATGCCCAGAACTGAGCTAAACTTGGTATGTGTCCAACTCCTAGAAATAACTTCATGCCCCAACTCCCTTACTTCCAGCTAGTAAGGATCACATGATTCCTAACAAAGTTTTGACACAGATTCCCAATTCGGGCATTCAGAACATATAGCACGTTGCTGTAAGCAAGCACATTCTCATTCAAAGATGCAAGTTAATATGTAGGAACAAGTTTGTATAGGTATTTCAAAGATGCCCAGAACTGAGCTAAACTTGGTATGTGTCCAACTCCTAGAAATAACTTCATGCCCCATCTCCCTTACTTCCAGCTAGTAAGGATCACATAATTCCTAACAAAGTTTTGACACAGATTCCCAAATCGGGCATTCAGAACATATAGCACGTTGCTGCAAGCAAGCACATTCTCATTCAAAGTTGCAAGTTACTATGTAGGAACAAGTTTGTATAGGTATTTCAAAGATGCCCAGAACTGAGCTAAACTTGGTATGTCTCCAACTCCAAGAAATAACTTCATGCCCCATCTCCCTTACTTCCAGGTAGTAAGGATCACATGATTCCTAACAAAGTTTTGACACAGAGTCCCAATTCGGGCATTCAGAACCTATAGCACGTTGCTGTAAGGAAGAAGATTCTCATTCAAAGTTGCAAGTTACTATGTAGGAACAAGTTTGTATAGGTATTTCAAAGATGCCCAGAACTGAGCTAAACTTGGTATGTGTCCAACTCCTAGAAATAACTTCATGCCCCATCTCCCTTACTTCCAGCTAGTAAGGATCACATGATTCCTAACAAAGTTTTGACACAGATTCCCAATTCGGGCATTCAGAACCTATAGCACGTTGCTGTAAGGAAGCAGATTCTCATTCAAAGATGAAGTTATTATGTAGGAACAAGTTTGTATAGGTATTTCAAAGATGCCCAGAACTGAGCTAAACTTGGTATGTGTCCAACTCCTAGAAATAACTTCATGCCCCATCTCCCTTACCTCCAGCTAATAAGGATCACATAATTCCTAACAAAGTTTTGACACAGATTCCCAATTCGGGCATTCAGAACATATAGCACGTTGCTGTAAGCAAGCACATTCTCATTCAAAGTTGCAAGTTACTATGTAGGAACAAGTTTGTATAGGTATTTCAAAGATGTCCAGAACTGAGCTAAACTTGGTATGTGTCCAACTCCTAGAAATAACTTCATGCCCCATCTCCCTTACTTCCAGCTAGTAAGGATCACATAATTCCTAACAAAGTTTTGACACAGATTCCCAATTCGGGCATTCAGAACATATAGCACGTTGCTGTAAGCAAGCAGATTCTCATTAAAGATGCAAGTTACTATGTAGGAACAAGTTTGTATAGGTATTTCAAAGATGCCCAGAACTGAGCTAAACTTGGTATGTGTCCAACTCCTAGAAATAACTTCATGCCCCAACTCCCTTACTTCCAGCTAGTAAGGATCACATGATTCCTAACAAAGTTTTGACACAGATTCCCAATTCGGGCATTCAGAACCTATAGCACGTTGCTGTAAGGAAGCAGATTCTCATTCAAAGATGCAAGTTACTATGTAGGAACAAGTTTGTATAGGTATTTCAAAGATGCCCAGAACTGAGCTAAACTTGGTATGTGTCCAACTCCTAGAAATAACTTCATGCCCCATCTCCCTTACTTCCAGCTAGTAAGGATCACATAATTCCTAACAAAGTTTTGACACAGATTCCCAAATCGGGCATTCAGAACATATAGCACGTTGCTGCAAGCAAGCACATTCTCATTCAAAGTTGCAAGTTACTATGTAGGAACAAGTTTGTATAGGTATTTCAAAGATGCCCAGAACTGAGCTAAACTTGGTATGTCTCCAACTCCAAGAAATAACTTCATGCCCCATCTCCCTTACTTCCAGCTAGTAAGGATCACATGATTCCTAACAAAGTTTTGACACAGATTCCCAATTCGGGCATTCAGAACCTATAGCACGTTGCTGTAAGGAAGCAGATTCTCATTCAAAGATGCAAGTTACTATGTAGGAACAAGTTTGTATAGGTATTTCAAAGATGCCCAGAACTGAGCTAAACTTGGTATGTGTCCAACTCCTAGAAATAACTTCATGCACCATCTCCCTTACTTTCAGCTAATAAGGATCACATAATTCCTAACAAAGTTTTGACACAGATTCCCAATTCGGGCATTCAGAACATATAGCACGTTGCTGTAAGCAAGCACATTCTCATTCAAAGTTGCAAGTTACTATGTAGGAACAAGTTTGTATAGGTATTTCAAAGATGCCCAGAACTGAGCTAAACTTGGTATGTGTCCAACTCCTAGAAATAACTTCATGCCCCATCTCCCTTACTTCCAGCTAGTAAGGATCACATAATTCCTAACAAAGTTTTGACACAGATTCCCAATTCGGGCATTCAGAACATATAGCACGTTGCTGTAAGCAAGCAGATTCTCATTAAAGATGCAAGTTACTATGTAGGAACAAGTTTGTATAGGTATTTCAAAGATGCCCAGAACTGAGCTAAACTTGGTATGTGTCCAACTCCTAGAAATAACTTCATGCCCCATCTCCCTTACTTCCAGCTAGTAAGGATCACATAATTCCTAACAAAGTTTTGACACAGATTCCCAATTCGGGCATTCAGAACATATAGCACGTTGCTGTAAGCAAGCAGATTCTCATTCAAAGATGCAAGTTACTAGGTAGGAACAAGTTTGTATAGGTATTTCAAAGATGCCCAGAACTGAGCTAAACTTGGTATGTGTCCAACTCCTAGAAATAACTTCATGCCCCAACTCCCTTACTTCCAGCTAGTAAGGATCACATGATTCCTAACAAAGTTTTGACACAGATTCCCAATTCGGGCATTCAGAACATATAGCACGTTGCTGTAAGCAAGCACATTCTCATTCAAAGATGCAAGTTAATATGTAGGAACAAGTTTGTATAGGTATTTCAAAGATGCCCAGAACTGAGCTAAACTTGGTATGTGTCCAACTCCTAGACATAACTTCATGCCCCATCTCCCTTACTTCCAGCTAGTAAGGATCACATAATTCCTAACAAAGTTTTGACACAGATTCCCAAATCGGGCATTCAGAACATATAGCACGTTGCTGCAAGCAAGCACATTCTCATTCAAAGTTGCAAGTTACTATGTAGGAACAAGTTTGTATAGGTATTTCAAAGATGCCCAGAACTGAGCTAAACTTGGTATGTCTCCAACTCCAAGAAATAACTTCATGCCCCATCTCCCTTACTTCCAGGTAGTAAGGATCACATGATTCCTAACAAAGTTTTGACACAGAGTCCCAATTCGGGCATTCAGAACCTATAGCACGTTGCTGTAAGGAAGAAGATTCTCATTCAAAGTTGCAAGTTACTATGTAGGAACAAGTTTGTATAGGTATTTCAAAGATGCCCAGAACTGAGCTAAACTTGGTATGTGTCCAACTCCTAGAAATAACTTCATGCCCCATCTCCCTTACTTCCAGCTAGTAAGGATCACATGATTCCTAACAAAGTTTTGACACAGATTCCCAATTCGGGCATTCAGAACCTATAGCACGTTGCTGTAAGGAAGCAGATTCTCATTCAAAGATGAAGTTATTATGTAGGAACAAGTTTGTATAGGTATTTCAAAGATGCCCAGAACTGAGCTAAACTTGGTATGTGTCCAACTCCTAGAAATAACTTCATGCCCCATCTCCCTTACCTCCAGCTAATAAGGATCACATAATTCCTAACAAAGTTTTGACACAGATTCCCAATTCGGGCATTCAGAACATATAGCACGTTGCTGTAAGCAAGCACATTCTCATTCAAAGTTGCAAGTTACTATGTAGGAACAAGTTTGTATAGGTATTTCAAAGATGTCCAGAACTGAGCTAAACTTGGTATGTGTCCAACTCCTAGAAATAACTTCATGCCCCATCTCCCTTACTTCCAGCTAGTAAGGATCACATAATTCCTAACAAAGTTTTGACACAGATTCCCAATTCGGGCATTCAGAACATATAGCACGTTGCTGTAAGCAAGCAGATTCTCATTAAAGATGCAAGTTACTATGTAGGAACAAGTTTGTATAGGTATTTCAAAGATGCCCAGAACTGAGCTAAACTTGGTATGTGTCCAACTCCTAGAAATAACTTCATGCCCCAACTCCCTTACTTCCAGCTAGTAAGGATCACATGATTCCTAACAAAGTTTTGACACAGATTCCCAATTCGGGCATTCAGAACCTATAGCACGTTGCTGTAAGGAAGCAGATTCTCATTCAAAGATGCAAGTTACTATGTAGGAACAAGTTTGTATAGGTATTTCAAAGATGCCCAGAACTGAGCTAAACTTGGTATGTGTCCAACTCCTAGAAATAACTTCATGCCCCATCTCCCTTACTTCCAGCTAGTAAGGATCACATAATTCCTAACAAAGTTTTGACACAGATTCCCAAATCGGGCATTCAGAACATATAGCACGTTGCTGCAAGCAAGCACATTCTCATTCAAAGTTGCAAGTTACTATGTAGGAACAAGTTTGTATAGGTATTTCAAAGATGCCCAGAACTGAGCTAAACTTGGTATGTCTCCAACTCCAAGAAATAACTTCATGCCCCATCTCCCTTACTTCCAGCTAGTAAGGATCACATGATTCCTAACAAAGTTTTGACACAGATTCCCAATTCGGGCATTCAGAACCTATAGCACGTTGCTGTAAGGAAGCAGATTCTCATTCAAAGTTGCAAGTTACTATGTAGGAACAAGTTTGTATAGGTATTTCAAAGATGCCCAGAACTGAGCTAAACTTGGTATGTGTCCAACTCCTAGAAATAACTTCATGCCCCATCTCCCTTACTTCCAGCTAGTAAGGATCACATGATTCCTAACAAAGTTTTGACACAGATTCCCAATTCGGGCATTCAGAACCTATAGCACGTTGCTGTAAGGAAGCAGATTCTCATTCAAAGATGCAAGTTACTATGTAGGAACAAGTTTGTATAGGTATTTCAAAGATGCCCAGAACTGAGCTAAACTTGGTATGTGTCCAACTCCTAGAAATAACTTCATGCCCCATCTCCCTTACTTCCAGCTAATAAGGATCACATAATTCCTAACAAAGTTTTGACACAGATTCCCAATTCGGGCATTCAGAACATATAGCACGTTGCTGTAAGCAAGCACATTCTCATTCAAAGTTGCAAGTTACTATGTAGGAACAAGTTTGTATAGGTATTTCAAAGATGCCCAGAACTGAGCTAAACTTGGTATGTGTCCAACTCCTAGAAATAACTTCATGCCCCATCTCCCTTACTTCCAGCTAGTAAGGATCACATAATTCCTAACAATGTTTTGACACAGATTCCCAATTCGGGCATTCAGAACATATAGCATGTTACTGTAAGCAAGCAGATTCTCATTAATGATGCAAGTTACTATGTAGGAACACGTTTGTATAGGTATTTCAAAGATGCCCAGAACTGAGCTAAACTTGGTATGTGTCCAACTCCTAGAAATAACTTCATGCCCCATCTCCCTTACTTCCAGCTAGTAAGGATCACATGATTCCTAACAAAGTTTTGACACAGATTCCCAATTCGGGCATTCAGAACCTATAGCACGTTGCTGTAAGGAAGCAGATTCTCATTCAAAGATGCAAGTTACTATGTAGGAACAAGTTTGTATAGGTATTTCAAAGATGCCCAGAACTGAGCTAAACTTGGTATGTGTCCAACTCCTAGAAATAACTTCATGCACCATCTCCCTTACTTTCAGCTAATAAGGATCACATAATTCCTAACAAAGTTTTGACACAGATTCCCAATTCGGGCATTCAGAACATATAGCACGTTGCTGTAAGCAAGCACATTCTCATTCAAAGTTGCAAGTTACTATGTAGGAACAAGTTTGTATAGGTATTTCAAAGATGCCCAGAACTGAGCTAAACTTGGTATGTGTCCAACTCCTAGAAATAACTTCATGCCCCATCTCCCTTACTTCCAGCTAGTAAGGATCACATAATTCCTAACAAAGTTTTGACACAGATTCCCAATTCGGGCATTCAGAACATATAGCACGTTGCTGTAAGCAAGCAGATTCTCATTAAAGATGCAAGTTACTATGTAGGAACAAGTTTGTATAGGTATTTCAAAGATGCCCAGAACTGAGCTAAACTTGGTATGTGTCCAACTCCTAGAAATAACTTCATGCCCCATCTCCCTTACTTCCAGCTAGTAAGGATCACATAATTCCTAACAAAGTTTTGACACAGATTCCCAATTCGGGCATTCAGAACATATAGCACGTTGCTGTAAGCAAGCAGATTCTCATTCAAAGATGCAAGTTACTAGGTAGGAACAAGTTTGTATAGGTATTTCAAAGATGCCCAGAACTGAGCTAAACTTAGTATGTGTCCAACTCCTAGAAATAACTTCATGCCCCATCTCCCTTACTTCCAGCTAGTAAGGATCACATAATTCCTAACAAAGTTTTGACACAGATTCCCAATTCGGGCATTCAGAACATATAGCACGTTGCTGTAAGCAAGCACATTCTCATTCAAAGTTGCAAGTTACTAGGTAGGAACAAGTTTGTATAGGTATTTCAAAGATGCCCAGAACTGAGCTAACCTTGGTATGTGTCCAACTCCTAAAAATAACTTCATGCCCCATCTCCCTTACTTCCAGCTAGTAAGGATCACATAATTCCTAACAAAGTTTTGACACAGATTCCCTATTCGGGCATTCAGAACATATAGCACGTTGCTGTAAGCAAGCACATTCTCATTCAAAGATGCAAGTTACTAGGTAGGAACAAGTTTGTATAGGTATTTCAAAGATGCCCAGAACTGAGCTAAACTTGGTATGTGTCCAACTCCTAGAAATAACTTCATGCCCCATCTCCCTTACTTCCAGCTAGTAAGGATCACATAAGTCCTAACAAAGTTTTGACACAGATTCCCAAATCGGGCATTCAGAACATATAGCACGTTGCTGTAAGCAAGCACATTCTCATTCAAAGATGCAAGTTACTAGGTAGGAACAAGTTTGTATAGGTATTTCAAAGATGCCCAGAACTGAGCTAAACTTGGTATGTCTCCAACTCCAAGAAATAACTTCATGCCCCATCTCCCTACTTCCAGCTAGTAAGGATCACATAATTCCTAACAAAGTTTTGACACAGATTCCCAATTCGGGCATTCAGAACATATAGCACGTTGCTGTAAGCAAGCAGATTCTCATTCAAAGTTGCAAGTTACTATGTAGGAACAAGTTTGTATAGGTATTTCAAAGATGCCCAGAACTGAGCTAAACTTGGTATGTGTCCAACTCCTAGAAATAACTTCATGCCCCATCTCCCTTACTTCCAGCTAATAAGGATCACATAATTCCTAACAAAGTTTTGACACAGATTCCCAATTCGGGCATTCAGAACATATAGCACATTGCTGTAAGCAAGCACATTCTCATTCAAAGTTGCAAGTTACTATGTAGGAACAAGTTTGTATAGGTATTTCAAAGATGCCCAGAACTGAGCTAAAATTGGTATGTGTCCAACTCATAGAAATAACTTAATGCCCCATCTCCCTTACTTCCAGCTAGTAAGGATCACATAATTCCTAACAAAGTTTTCACACAGATTCCCAATTCGGGCATTCAGAACATATAGCACGTTGCTGTAAGCAAGCAGATTCTCATTAAAGATGCAAGTTACTATGAAGGAACAAGTTTGTATAGGTATTTCAAAGATGCCCAGAACTGAGCTAAACTTGGTATGTGTCCAACTCCTAGAAATAACTTCATGCCCCATCTCCCTTACTTCCAGCTAGTAAGGATCACATAATTCCTAACAAAGTTTTGACACAGATTGCCAATTCGGGCATTCAGAACATATAGCACGTTGCTGTAAGCAAGCACATTCTCATTCAAAGATGCAAGTTACTAGGTAGGAACAAGTTTGTATAGGTATTTCAAAGATGCCCAGAACTGAGCTAAACTTGGTATGTGTCCAACTCCTAGAAATAACTTCATGCCCCATCTCCCTTACTTCCAGCTAGTAAGGATCACATAATTCCTAACAAAGTTTTGACACAGATTCCCAATTCGGGCATTCAGAACATATAGCACGTTGCTATAAGCAAGCACATTCTCATTCAAAGTTGCAAGTTACTAGGTAGGAACAAGTTTGTATAGGTATTTCAAAGATGCCCAGAACTGAGCTAAACTTGGTATGTGTCCAACTCCTAGAAATAACTTCATGCCCCATCTCCCTTACTTCCAGCTAGTAAGGATCACATAATTCCTAACAAACTTTTGACACAGATTCCCAATTCGGGCATTCAGAACCTATAGCACGTTGCTGAAAGCAAGCACATTCTCATTCAAAGTTGCAAGTTACTAGGTAGGAACAAGTTTGTATAGGTATTTCAAAGATGCCCAGAACTGAGCTAAACTTGGTATGTGTCCAACTCCTAGAAATAACTTCATGCCCCATCTCCCTTACTTCCAGCTAGTAAGGATCACATAATTCCTAACAAAGTTTTGACACAGATTCCCAATTCGGGCATTCAGAACATATAGCACGTTGCTGTAAGCAAGCACATTCTCATTCTAAGATGCAAGTTACTAGGTAGGAACAAGTTTGTATAGGTATTTCAAAGATGCCCAGAACTGAGCTAAACTTGGTATGTGTCCAACTCCTAGAAATAACTTCATGCCCCATCTCCCTTACTTCCAGCTAGTAAGGATCACATAATTCCTAACAAAGTTTTGACACAGATTCCCTATTCGGGCATTCAGAACATATAGCACGTTGCTGTAAGCAAGCACATTCTCATTCAAAGATGCAAGTTACTAGGTAGGAACAAGTTTGTATAGGTATTTCAAAGATGCCCAGAACTGAGCTAAACTTGGTATGTGTCCAACTCCTAGAAATAACTTCATGCCCCATCTCCCTTACTTCCAGCTAGTAAGGATCACATAATTCCTAACAAAGTTTTGACACAGATTCCCAAATCGGGCATTCAGAACATATAGCACGTTGCTGTAAGCAAGCACATTCTCATTCAAAGATGCAAGTTACTAGGTAGGAACAAGTTTGTATAGGTATTTCAAAGATGCCCAGAACTGAGCTAAACTTGGTATGTGTCCAACTCCTAGAAATAACTTCATGCCCCATCTCCCTTACTTCCAGCTAGTAAGGATCACATAATTCCTAACAAAGTTTTGACACAGATTCCCAATTCGGGCATTCAGAACATATAGCACGTTGCTGCAAGCAAGCACATTCTCATTCAAAGTTGCAAGTTACTATGTAGGAACAAGTTTGTATAGGTATTTCAAAGATGCCCAGAACTGAGCTAAACTTGGTATGTCTCCAACTCCAAGAAATAACTTCATGCCCCATCTCCCTACTTCCAGCTAGTAAGGATCACATAATTCCTAACAAAGTTTTGACACAGATTCCCAATTCGGGCATTCAGAACATATAGCACGTTGCTGTAAGCAAGCAGATTCTCATTCAAAGATGCAAGTTACTATGTAGGAACAAGTTTGTATAGGTATTTCAAAGATGCCCAGAACTGAGCTAAACTTGGTATGTGTCCAACTCCTAGAAATAACTTCATGCCCCATCTCCCTTACTTCCAGCTAATAAGGATCACATAATTCCTAACAAAGTTTTGACACAGATTCCCAATTCGGGCATTCAGAACATATAGCACGTTGCTGTAAGCAAGCACATTCTCATTCAAAGTTGCAAGTTACTATGTAGGAACAAGTTTGTATAGGTATTTCAAAGATGCCCAGAACTGAGCTAAACTTGGTATGTGTCCAACTCCTAGAAATAACTTCATGCCCCATCTCCCTTACTTCCAGCTAGTAAGGATCACATAATTCCTAACAAAGTTTTGACACAGATTCCCAATTCGGGCATTCAGAACATATAGCACGTTGCTGTAAGCAAGCAGATTCTCATTCAAAGATGCAAGTTACTATGTAGGAACAAGTTTGTATAGGTATTTCAAAGATGCCCAGAACTGAGCTAAACTTGGTATGTGTCCAACTCCTAGAAATAACTTCATGCCCCATCTCCCTTACTTCCAGCTAGTAAGGATCACATAATTCCTAACAAAGTTTTGACACAGATTCCCAATTCGGGCATTCAGAACATATAGTACGTTGCTGCAAGCAATCACATTCTCATTCACAGTTGCAAGTTACTATGTAGGAACAAGTTTGTATAGGTATTTCAAAGATGCCAAGAACTGAGCTAAACTTGGTATGTGTCAAACTCCTAGAAATAACTACATGCCCCATCTGCCTTACTTCCAGCTAGTAAGGATCACATAATTCCTAACAAAGTTTTGACACAGATTCCCTATTCGGGCATTCAGAACATATAGCACGTTGCTGTAAGCAGGCACATTCTCATTCAAAGATGCAAGTTACTAGGTAGGAACAAGTTTGTATAGGTATTTCAAAGATGCCCAGAACTGAGCTAAACTTGGTATGTGTCCAACTCCTAGAAATAACTTCATGCCCCATCTCCCTTACTTCCAGCTAGTAAGGATCACATAATTCCTAACAAAGTTTTGACACAGATTCCCAATTCGGGCATTCAGAACATATAGCACGTTGCTGTAAGCAAGCACATTCTCATTCAAAGATGCAAGTTACTATGTAGGAACAAGTTTGTATAGGTATTTCAAAGATGCACAGAACTGAACTAAACTTGGTATGTGTCCAACTCCTAGAAATAACTTCATGCCCCATCTCCCTTACTTCCAGCTAGTAAGGATCACATAATTCCTAACAAAGTTTTGACACAGATTCCCAATTCGGGCATTCAGAACATATAGCACGTTGCTGTAAGCAAGCACATTCTCATTCAAAGATGCAAGTTAATATGTAGGAACAAGTTTGTATAGGTGTTTCAAAGATGCCCAGAACTGAGCTAAACTTGGTATGTGTCCAACTCCTAGAAATAACTTCATGCCCCATCTCCCTTACTTCCAGCTAGTAAGGATCACATAATTCCTAACAAAGTTTTGACACAGATTGCCAATTCGGGCATTCAGAACATATAGCACGTTGCTGTAAGCAAGCAGATTCTCATTCAAAGATGCAAGTTACTATGTAGAAACAAGTTTGTATAGGTATTTCAAAGATGCCCAGAACTGAGCTAAACTTGGTATGTGTCCAACTCCTAGAAATAACTTCATGCCCCATCTCCCTTACTTCCAGCTAGTAAGGATCACATAATTCCTAACAAAGTTTTGACACAGATTCCCAATTCGGGCATTCAGAACATATAGCACGTTGCTGTAGGCAAGCAGATTCTCATTCAAAGTTGCAAGTTACTATGTAGGAACAAGTTTGTATAGGTATTTCAAAGATGCCCAGAACTGAGCTAAACTTGGTATGTGTCCAACTCCTAGAAATAACTTCATGCCCCATCTCCCTTACTTCCAGCTAGTAAGGATGACATAATTCCTAACAAAGTTTTGACACAGATTCCCAATTCGGGCATTCAGAACATATAGCACGTTGCTGTAAGCAAGCACATTCTCATTCAAAGTTGCAAGTTACTATGTAGGAACAAGTTTGTATAGGTATTTCAAAGATGCCTAGAACTGAGCTAAACTTGGTATGTGTCCATCTCCTAGAAATAACTTCATGCCCCATCTCCCTTACTTCCAGCTAGTAAGGATCACATAATTCCTAACAAAGTTTTGACACAGATTCCCAATTCGGGCATTCAGAACATATAGCACGTTGCTGTAAGCAAGCAGATTCTCATTCAAAGATGCAAGTTACTATGTAGGAACAAGTTTGTATAGGTATTTCAAAGATGCCCAGAACTGAGCTAAACTTGGTATGTGTCCAACTCCTAGAAATAACTTCATGCCCCATCTCCCTTACTTCCAGCTAGTAAGGATGACATAATTCCTAACAAAGTTTTGACACAGATTCCCAATTCGGGCATTCAGAACATATAGCACGTTGCTGTAAGCAAGCACATTCTCATTCAAAGTTGCAAGTTACTATGTAGGAACAAGTTTGTATAGGTATTTCAAAGATGCCCAGAACTGAGCTAAACTTGGTATGTGTCCAACTCCTAGAAATAACTTCATGCCCCATCTCCCTTACTTCCAGCTAGTAAGGATGACATAATTCCTAACAAAGTTTTGACACAGATTCCCAATTCGGGCATTCAGAACATATAGCACGTTGCTGTAAGCAAGCACATTCTCATTCAAAGTTGCAGTTACTATGTAGGAACAAGTTTGTATAGGTATTTCAAAGATGCCCAGAACTGAGCTAAACTTGGTATGTGTCCAACTCCTAGAAATAACTTCATGCCCCATCTCCCTTACTTCCAGCTAGTAAGGATCACATAATTCCTAACAAAGTTTTGACACAGATTCCCCATTCGGGCATTCAGAACATATAGCACGTTGCTGTAAGCAAGCACATTTTCATTCAAAGTTGCAAGTTACTATGTAGGAACAAGTTTGTATAGGTATTTCAAAGATGCCCAGAACTGAGCTAAACTTGGTATGTGTCCAACTCCTAGAAATAACTTCATGCCCCATCTCCCTTACTTCCAGCTAGTAAGGATCACATAATTCCTAACAAAGTTTTGGAACAGATTGCCCATTCGGGCATTCAGAACATATAGCACGTTGCTGTAAGCAAGCACATTCTCATTCAAAGATGCAAGTTACTATGTAGGAACAAGTTTGTATAGGTATTTCAAAGATGCCCAGAACTGAGCTAAACTTGGTATGTCTCCAACTCCAAGAAATAACTTCATGCCCCATCTCCCTTACTTCCAGCTAGTAAGGATCACAAAATTCCTAACAAAGCTTTGGCACAGATTCCCAATTCGGGCATTCAGAACATATAGAACGTTGCTGTAAGCAAGCACATTCTCATTCAAAGTTGCAAGTTACTATGTAGGAACAAGTTTGTATAGGTATTTCAAAGATGCCCAGAACTGAGCTAAACTTCGTATGTGTCCAACTCCTAGAAATAACTTCATGCCCCATCTCCCTTACTTCCAGCTAGTAAGGATCACATAATTCCTAACAAAGTTTTGACACAGATTCCCAATTCGGGCATTCAGAACATATAGCACGTTGCTGTAAGCAAGCACATTCTCATTCAAAGTTGCAAGTTACTATGTAGGAACAAGTTTGTATAGGTATTTCAAAGATGCCCAGAACTGAGCTAAACTTGGTATGTGTCCAACTCCTAGAAATAACTTCATGCCCCATCTCCCTTACTTCCAGCTAGTAAGGATCACATAATTCCTAACAAAGTTTTGACACAGATTGCCAATTCGGGCATTCAGAACATATAGCACGTTGCTGTAAGCAAGCACATTCTCATTCAAAGATGCAAGTTACTATGTAGGAACAAGTTTGTATAGGTATTTCAAAGATGCACAGAACTGAGCTAAACTTGGTATGTGTCCAACTCCTAGAAATAACTTCATGCCCCATCTCCCTTACTTCCAGCTAGTAAGGATCACATAATTCCTAACAAAGTTTTGACACAGATTCCCAATTCGGGCATTCAGAACATATAGCACGTTGCTGTAAGCAAGCACATTCTCATTCAAAGATGCAAGTTACTATGTAGGAACAAGTTTGTATAGGTATTTCAAAGATGCCCAGAAGTGAGCTAAACTTGGTATGTGTCCAACTCCTAGAAATAACTTCATGCCCCATTTCCCTTACTTCCAGCTAGTAAGGATCACATAATTCCTAACAAAGTTTTGACACAGATTCCGCATTCGGGCATTCAGAACATATAGCACGTTGCTGTAAGCAAGCACATTTTCATTCAAAGTTGCAAGTTACTATGTAGGAACAAGTTTGTATAGGTATTTCAAAGATGCCCAGAACTGAGCTAAACTTGGTATGTGTCCAACTCCTAGAAATAACTTCATGCCCCATCTCCCTTACTTCCAGCTAGTAAGGATCACATAATTTCTAACAAAGTTTTGACACAGATTGCCCATTCGGGCATTCACAACATATAGCACGTTGCTGTAAGCAAGCACATTCTCATTCAAAGATGCAAGTTACTATGTAGGAAGGAGTTTGTATAGGTATTTCAAAGATGCCCAGAACTGAGCTAAACTTGGTATGTCTCCAACTCCAAGAAATAACTTCATGCCCCATCTCAATTACTTCCAGCTAGTAAGGATCACATAATTCCTAACAAAGTTTTGACACAGATTCCCAAATCGGGCATTCAGAACATATAGCACGTTGCTGCAAGCGAGCACATTCTCATTCAAAGTTGCAAGTTACTATGTAGGAACAAGTTTGTATAGGTATTTCAAAGATGCCCAGAACTGAGCTAAACTTGGTATGTCTCCAACTCCAAGAAATAACTTCATGCCCCATCTCCCTTACTTCCAGCTAGTAAGGATCACATAATTCCTAACAAAGTTTTGGCACAGATTCCCAATTCGGGCATTCAGAACATATAGAACGTTGCTGTAAGCAAGCACACTCTCATTCAAAGTTGCAAGTTACTATGTAGGAACAAGTTTGTATAGGTATTTCAAAGATGCCCAGAACTGAGCTAAACTTGGTATGTGTCCAACTCCTAGAAATAACTTCATGCCCCATCTCCCTTACTTCCAGTTAGTAAGGATCACATAATTCCTAACAAAGTTTTGACACAGATTCCCAATTCGGGCATTCAGAACATATAGCACGTTGCTGTAAGCAAGCACATTCTCATTCAAAGTTGCAAGTTACTATGTAGGAACAAGTTTGTATAGGTATTTCAAAGATGCCCAGAACTGAGCTAAACTTGGTATGTGTCCAACTCCTAGAAATAACTTCATGCCCCATCTCCCTTACTTCCAGCTAGTAAGGATCACATAATTCCTAACAAAGTTTTGACACAGATTGCCAATTCGGGCATTCAGAACATATAGCACGTTGCTGTAAGCAAGCACATTCTCATTCAAAGATGCAAGTTACTATGTAGGAACAAGTTTGTATAGGTATTTCAAAGATGCACAGAACTGAGCTAAACTTGGTATGTGTCCAACTCCTAGAAATAACTTCATGCCCCATCTCCCTTACTTCCAGCTAGTAAGGATCACATGATTCCTAACAAAGTTTTGACACAGATTCCCAATTCGGGCATTCAGAACATATAGCACGTTGCTGTAAGGAAGCAGATTCTCATTCAAAGATGCAAGTTACTATGTAGGAACAAGTTTGTATAGGTATTTCAAAGATGCCCAGAACTGAGCTAAACTTGGTATGTGTCCAACTCCTAGAAATAACTTCATGCCCAATCTCCCTTACTTCCAGCTAATAAGGATCACATGATTCCTAACAAAGTTTTGACACAGATTCCCAAATCGGGCATTCAGAACATATAGCACGTTGCTGCAAGCAAGCACATTCTCATTCAAATTTGCAAGTTACTATGTAGGAACAAGTTTGTATAGGTATTTCAAAGATGCCCAGAACTGAGCTAAACTTGGTATGTCTCCAACTCCAAGAAATAACTTCATGCCCCATCTCCCTACTTCCAGCTAGTAAGGATCACATAATTCCTAACATAGTTTTGACACAGATTCCCAATTTGGGCATTCAGAACATATAGCACGTTGCTGTAAGCAAGCAGATTCTCATTCAAAGTTGCAAGTTACTATGTAGGAACAAGTTTGTATAGGTATTTCAAAGATGCCCAGAACTGAGCTAAACTTAGTATGTGTCCAACTCCTAGAAATAACCTCATGCCCCATCTCCCTTACTTCCAGCTAGTAAGGATCACATAATTCCTAACAAAGTTTTGACACAGATTCCCAATTCCGGCATTCAGAACCTATAGCACGTTGCTGTAAGGAAGCAGATTCTCATTCAAAGTTGCAAGTTACTATGTAGGAACAAGTTTGTATAGGTATTTCAAAGATGCCCAGAACTGAGCTAAACTTGGTATGTGTCCAACTCCTAGAAATAACTTCATGCCCCATCTCCCTTACTTCCAGCTAATAAGGATCACATGATTCCTAACAAAGTTTTGACACAGATTCCCAAATCGGGCATTAAGAACATATAGCACGTTGCTGCAAGCAAGCACATTCTCATTCAAATTTGCAAGTTACTATGTAGGAACAAGTTTGTATAGGTATTTCAAAGATGCCCAGAACTGAGCTAAACTTGGTATGTCTCCAACTCCAAGAAATAACTTCATGCCCCATCTCCCTTACTTCCAGCTAGTAAGGATCACATAATTCCTAACAAAGTTTTGACACAGATTCCCAATTCGGGCATTCAGAACCTATAGCACGTTGCTGTAAGGAAGCAGATTCTCATTCAAAGTTGCAAGTTACTATGTAGGAACAAGTTTGTATAGGTATTTCAAAGATGCCCAGAACTGAGCTAAACTTGGTATGTGTCCAACTCCTAGAAATAACTTCATGCCCCATCTCCCTTACTTCCAGCTAGTAAGGATCACATGATTCCTAACAAAGTTTTGACACAGATTCCCAATTCGGGCATTCAGAACATATAGCACGTTGCTGTAAGCAAGCAGATTCTCATTCAAAGATGCAAGTTACTATGTAGGAACAAGTTTGTATAGGTATTTCAAAGATGCCCAGAACTGAGCTAAACTTGGTATGTGTCCAACTCCTAGAAATAACTTCATGCCCCATCTCCCTTACTTCCAGCTAGTAAGGATCACATAATTCCTAACAAAGTTTTGACACAGATTGCCAATTCGGGCATTCAGAACATATAGCACGTTGCAGTAAGCAAGCACATTCTCATTCAAAGATGCAAGTTACTAGGTAGGAAGAAGTTTGTATAGGTATTTCAAAGATGCCCAGAACTGAGCTAAACTTGGTATGTGTCCAACTCCTAGAAATAACTTCATGCCCCATCTCCCTTACTTCCAGCTAGTAAGGATCACATAATTCCTAACAAAGTTTTGACACAGATTCCCAATTCGGGCATTCAGAACATATAGCACGTTGCTGTAAGCAAGCACATTTTCATTCAAAGTTGCAAGTTACTATGTAGGAACAAGTTTGTATAGGTATTTCAAAGATGCCCAGAACTGAGCTAAACTTGGTATGTGTCCAACTCCTAGAAATAACTTCATGCCCCATCTCCCTTACTTCCAGCTAGTAAGGATCACATAATTCCTAACAAATTTTTGACACAGATTCCCAATTCGGGCATTCAGAACATATAGCACGTTGCTGTAAGCAAGCACATTTTCATTCAAAGTTGCAAGTTACTATGTAGGAACAAGTTTGTATAGGTATTTCAAAGATGCCCAGAACTGAGCTAAACTTGGTATGTGTCCAACTCCTAGAAATAACTTCATGCCCCATCTCCCTTACTTCCAGCTAGTAAGGATCACATAATTCCTAACAAAGTTTTGACACAGATTCCCAATTCGGGCACTCAGAACATATAGCACGTTGCTGTAAGCAAGCACATTTTCATTCAAAGATGCAAGTTACTAGGTAGGGACAAGTTTGTATAGGTATTTCAAAGATGCCCAGAACTGAGCTAAACTTGGTATGTGTCCAACTCCTAGAAATAACTTCATGCCCCATCTCCCTTACTTCCAGCTAGTAACGATCACATAATTCCTAACAAAGTTTTGACACAGATTCCCAATTCGGGCATTCAGAACATATAGCACGTTGCTGTAAGCAAGCAGATTCTCATTCAAAGATGCAAGTTACTATGTAGGAACAAGTTTGTATAGGTATTTCAAAGATGCCCAGAACTGAGCTAAACTTGGTATGTGTCCAACTCCTAGAAATATCTTCATGCCCCATCTCCCTTACTTCCAGCTAGTAAGGATCACATAATTCCTAACAAAGTTTTGACACAGATTCCCAATTCGGGCATTCAGAACATATAGCACGTTGCTGTAAGCAAGCACATTCTCATTCAAAGATGCAAGTTACTATGTAGGAACAAGTTTGTATAGGTATTTCAAAGATGCCCAGAACTGAGCTAAACTTGGTATGTGTCCAACTCCTAGAAATAACTTCATGCCCCATCTCCCTTACTTCCAGCTAGTAAGGATCACATAATTCCTAACAAAGTTTTGACACAGATTCCCAATTCGGGCATTCAGAACATATAGCACGTTGCTGTAGGCAAGCAGATTCTCATTCAAAGTTGCAAGTTACTATGTAGGAACAAGTTTGTATAGGTATTTCAAAGATGCCCAGAACTGAGCTAAACTTGGTATGTGTCCAACTCCTAGAAATTATTTCATGCCCCATCTCCCTTACTTCCAGCTAGTAAGAATGACATAATTCCTAACAAAGTTTTGACACAGATTCCCAATTCGGGCATTCAGAACATATAGCACGTTGCTGTAAGCAAGCACATTTTCATTCAAAGTTGCAAGTTACTATGTAGGAACAAGTTTGTATAGGTATTTCAAAGATGCCCAGAACTGAGCTAAACTTGGTATGTGTCCAACTCCTAGAAATAACTTCATGCCCCATCTCCCTTACTTCCAGCTAGTAAGGATCACATAATTCCTAACAAAGTTTTGACACAGATTCCCAATTCGGGCATTCAGAACATATAGCACGTTGCTGTAAGCAAGCAGATTCTCATTCAAAGATGCAAGTTACTATGTAGGAACAAGTTTGTATAGGTATTTCAAAGATGCCCAGAACTGAGCTAAATTTGGTATGTGTCCAACTCCTACAAATAACTTCATGCCCCATCTCCCTTACTTCCAGCTAGTAAGAATGACATAATTCCTAACAAAGTTTTGACACAGATTCCCAATTCGGGCATTCAGAACATATAGCACGTTGCTGTAAGCAAGCACATTCTCATTCAAAGTTGCAAGTTACTATGTAGGAACAAGTTTGTATAGGTAATTCAAAGATGCCCAGAACTGAGCTAAACTTGGTATGTGTCCAACTCCTAGAAATAACTTCATGCCCCATCTCCCTTACTTCCAGCTAGTAAGGATCACATAATTCCTAACAAAGTTTTGACACAGATTCCCAATTCGGGCATTCAGAACATATAGCACGTTGCTGTAGGCAAGCACATTCTCATTCAAAGTTGCAGTTACTATGTAGGAACAAGTTTGTATAGGTATTTCAAAGATGCCCAGAACTGAGCTAAACTTGGTATGTGTCCAACTCCTAGAAATAACTTCATGCCCCATCTCCCTTACTTCCAGCTACTAAGGATCACATAATTCCTAACAAAGTTTTGACAAAGATTGCCCATTCGGGCATTCAGAACATATAGCACGTTGCTGTAAGCAAGCACATTTTCATTCAAAGTTGCAAGTTACTATGTAGGAACAAGTTTGTATAGGTATTTCAAAGATGCCCAGAACTGAGCTAAACTTGGTATGTGTTGAATTCCTAGAAATAACTTCATGCTCCATCTCCCTTACTTCCAGCTAGTAAGGATCACATAATTCCTAACAAAGTTTTGACACAGATTCCCAAATCGGGCATTCAGAACATATAGCACGTTGCTGCAAGCAAGCACATTCTCATTCAAAGTTGCAAGTTACTATGTAGGAACAAGTTTGTATAGGTATTTCAAAGATGCCCAGAACTGAGCTAAACTTGGTATGTCTCCAACTCCAAGACATAACTTAATGCCCCATCTCCCTTACTTCCAGCTAGTAAGGATCACATAATTCCTAACAAAGTTTTGGCACAGATTCCCAATTCGGGCATTCAGAACTTATAGAACGTTGCTGTAAGCAAGCACATTCTCATTCAAAGTTGCAAGTTACTATGTAGGAACAAGTTTGTATAGGTATTTCAAAGATGCCCAGAACTGAGCTAAACTTGGTATGTGTCCAACTCCTAGAAATAACTTCATGCCCCATCTCCCTTACTTCCAGCTAGTAAGGATCACATAATTCCTAACAAAGTTTTGACACAGATTCCCAATTCGGGCATTCAGAACATATAGCACGTTGCTGTAAGCAAGCACATTTTCATTCAAAGTTGCAAGTTACTATGTAGGAACAAGTTTGTATAGGTATTTCAAAGATGCCCAGAACTGAGCTAAACTTGGTATGTGTCCAACTCCTAGAAATAACTTCATGCCCCATCTCCCTTACTTCCAGCTAGTAAGGATCACATAATTCCTAACAAAGTTTTGACACAGATTCCCAATTCGGGCATTCAGAACATATAGCACGTTGCTGTAAGCAAGCAGATTCTCATTCAAAGATGCAAGTTACTATGTAGGAACAAGTTTGTATAGGTATTTCAAAGATGCCCAGAACTGAGCTAAATTTGGTATGTGTCCAACTCCTACAAATAACTTCATGCCCCATCTCCCTTACTTCCAGCTAGTAAGAATGACATAATTCCTAACAAAGTTTTGACACAGATTCCCAATTCGGGCATTCAGAACATATAGCACGTTGCTGTAAGCAAGCACATTCTCATTCAAAGTTGCAAGTTACTATGTAGGAACAAGTTTGTATAGGTAATTCAAAGATGCCCAGAACTGAGCTAAACTTGGTATGTGTCCAACTCCTAGAAATAACTTCATGCCCCATCTCCCTTACTTCCAGCTAGTAAGGATCACATAATTCCTAACAAAGTTTTGACACAGATTCCCAATTCGGGCATTCAGAACATATAGCACGTTGCTGTAGGCAAGCACATTCTCATTCAAAGTTGCAGTTACTATGTAGGAACAAGTTTGTATAGGTATTTCAAAGATGCCCAGAACTGAGCTAAACTTGGTATGTGTCCAACTCCTAGAAATAACTTCATGCCCCATCTCCCTTACTTCCAGCTACTAAGGATCACATAATTCCTAACAAAGTTTTGACAAAGATTGCCCATTCGGGCATTCAGAACATATAGCACGTTGCTGTAAGCAAGCACATTTTCATTCAAAGTTGCAAGTTACTATGTAGGAACAAGTTTGTATAGGTATTTCAAAGATGCCCAGAACTGAGCTAAACTTGGTATGTGTTGAATTCCTAGAAATAACTTCATGCTCCATCTCCCTTACTTCCAGCTAGTAAGGATCACATAATTCCTAACAAAGTTTTGACACAGATTCCCAAATCGGGCATTCAGAACATATAGCACGTTGCTGCAAGCAAGCACATTCTCATTCAAAGTTGCAAGTTACTATGTAGGAACAAGTTTGTATAGGTATTTCAAAGATGCCCAGAACTGAGCTAAACTTGGTATGTCTCCAACTCCAAGACATAACTTAATGCCCCATCTCCCTTACTTCCAGCTAGTAAGGATCACATAATTCCTAACAAAGTTTTGGCACAGATTCCCAATTCGGGCATTCAGAACTTATAGAACGTTGCTGTAAGCAAGCACATTCTCATTCAAAGTTGCAAGTTACTATGTAGGAACAAGTTTGTATAGGTATTTCAAAGATGCCCAGAACTGAGCTAAACTTGGTATGTGTCCAACTCCTAGAAATAACTTCATGCCCCATCTCCCTTACTTCCAGCTAGTAAGGATCACATAATTCCTAACAAAGTTTTGACACAGATTCCCAATTCGGGCATTCAGAACATATAGCACGTTGCTGTAAGCAAGCACATTCTCATTCAAAGATGCAAGTTACTATGTAGGAACAAGTTTGTATAGGTATTTCAAAGATGCACAGAACTGAGCTAAACTTGGTATGTGTCCAACTCCTAGAAATAACTTCATGCCCCAACTCCCTTACTTCCAGCTAGTAAGGATCACATAATTCCTAACAAAGTTTTGTCACAGATTCCCAATTCGGGCATTCAGAACATATAGCACGTTGCTGTAAGCAAGCACATTCTCATTCAAAGATGCAAGTTACTATGTAGGAACAAGTTTGTATAGGTATTTCAAAGATGCCCAGAACTGAGCTAAACTTGGTATGTGTCCAACTCCTAGAAATAACTTCATGCCCCATCTCCCTTACTTCCAGCTAGTAAGGATCACATAATTCCTAACAAAGTTTTGACACAGATTGCCAATTCGGGCATTCAGAACATATAGCACGTTGCTGTAAGCAAGCACATTCTCATTCAAAGATGCAAGTTACTATGTAGGAACAAGTTTGTATAGGTATTTCAAAGATGCCCAGAACTGAGCTAAATTTGGTATGTGTCCAACTCCTAGAAATAACTTCATGCCCCATCTCCCTTACTTCCAGCTAGTAAGGATGACATAATTCCTAACAAAGTTTTGACACAGATTCCCAATTCGGGCATTCAGAACATATAGCACGTTGCTGTAAGCAAGCACATTCTCATTCAAAATTGCAAGTTACTATGTAGGAACAAGTTTGTATAGGTATTTCAAAGATGCCCAGAACTGAGCTAAACTTGGTATGTGTCCAACTCCTAGAAATAACTTCATGCCCCATCTCCCTTACTTCCAGCTAGTAAGGATCACATAATTCCTAACAAAGTTTTGACACAGATTCCCAATTCGGGCATTCAGAACATATAGCACGTTGCTGTAGGCAAGCACATTCTCATTCAAAGTTGCAGTTACTATGTAGGAACAAGTTTGTATAGGTATTTCAAAGATGCCCAGAACTGAGCTAAACTTGGTATGTGTCCAACTCCTAGAAATAACTTCATGCCCCATCTCCCTTACTTCCAGCTAGTAAGGATCACATAATTCCTAACAAAGTTTTGACACAGATTCCCCATTCGGGCATTCAGAACATATAGCACGTTGCTGTAAGCAAGCACATTTTCATTCAAAGTTGCAAGTTACTATGTAGGAACAAGTTTGTATAGGTATTTCAAAGATGCCCAGAACTGAGCTAAACTTGGTATGTGTCCAACTCCTAGAAATAACTTCATGCCCCATCTCCCTTACTTCCAGCTAGTAAGTATCACATAATTCCTAACAAAGTTTTGACACAGATTGCCAATTCGGGCATTCAGAACATATAGCACGTTGCTGTAAGCAAGCACATTCTCATTAAAGATGCAAGTTACTATGTAGGAACAAGTTTGTATAGGTATTTCAAAGATGCCCAGAACTGAGCTAAACTTGGTATGTGTCCAACTCCTAGAAATAACTTCATGCCCCATCTCCCTTACTTCCAGATAGTAAGGATCACATAATTCCTAACAAAGTTTTGACACAGATTGCCAATTCGGGCATTCAGAACATATAGCACGTTGCTGTAAGCAAGCACATTCTCATTCAAAGATGCAAGTTACTAGGTAGGAACAAGTTTGTATAGGTATTTCAAAGATTTCCAGAACTGAGCTAAACTTGGTATGTGTCCAACTCCTAGAAATAACTTCATGCCCCATCTCCCTTACTTCCAGCTAGTAAGGATCACATAATTCCTAACAAAGTTTTGACACAGATTCCCAATTCGGGCATTCAGAACATATAGAACGTTGCTGTAAGCAAGCACATTCTCATTCAAAGTTGCAAGTTACTATGTAGGAACAAGTTTGTATAGGTATTTCAAAGATGCCCAGAACTGAGCTAAACTTGGTATGTGTCCAACTCCTAGAAATAACTTCATGCCCCATCTCCCTTACTTCCAGCTAGTAAGGATCACATAATTCCTAACAAAGTTTTGACACAGATTCCCAATTCGGGCATTCACAACATATAGCACGTTGCTGCAAGCAATCACATTCTCATTCACAGTTGCAAGTTACTATGTAGGAATAAGTTTGTATGGGTATTTCAAAGATGCCCAGAACTGAGCTAAACTTGGTATGTGTCAAACTCCTAGAAATAACTTCATGCCCCATCTCCCTTACTTCCAGCTAGTAAGGATCACATAATTCCTAACAAAGTTTTGACACAGATTCCCTATTCGGGCATTCAGAACATATAGCACGTTGCTGTAAGCAAGCACATTCTCATTCAAAGATGCAAGTTACTAGGTAGGACCAAGTTTGTATAGGTATTTCAAAGATGCCCAGAACTGAGCTAAACTTGGTATGTGTCCAACTCCTAGAAATAACTTCATGCCCCATCTCCCTTACTTCCAGCTAGTAAGGATCACATAATTCCTAACAAAGTTTTGACACAGATTCCCAATTCGGGCATTCAGAACATATAGCACGTTGCTGTAAGCAAGCACATTCTCATTCAAAGATGCAAGTTACTATGTAGGAACAAGTTTGTATAGGTATTTCAAAGATGCCCAGAACTGAGCTAAACTTGGTATGTGTCCAACTCCTAGAAATAACTTCATGCCCCATCTCCCTTACTTCCAGCTAGTAAGGATCACATAATTCCTAACAAAGTTTTGACACAGATTCCCAATTCGGGCATTCAGAACATATAGCACGTTGCTGTAAGCAAGCACATTTTCATTCAAAGTTGCAAGTTACTATGTAGGAACAAGTTTGTATAGGTATTTCAAAGATGCCCAGAACTGAGCTAAACTTGGTATGTGTCCAACTCCTAGAAATAACTTCATGCCCCATCTCCCTTACTTCCAGCTAGTAAGGATCACATAATTCCTAACAAAGTTTTGACACAGATTCCCACTTCTGGCATTCAGAACATATAGCACGTTGCTGTAAGCAAGCAGATTCTCATTCAAAGATGCAAGTTACTATGTAGGAACAAGTTTGTATAGGTATTTCAAAGATGCCCAGAACTGAGCTAAATTTGGTATGTGTCCAACTCCTAGAAATAACTTCATGCCCCATCTCCCTTACTTCCAGCTAGTAAGAATGACATAATTCCTAACAAAGTTTTGACACAGATTCCCAATTCGGGCATTCAGAACATATAGCACGTTGCTGTAAGCAAGCACATTCTCATTCAAAGTTGCAAGTTACTATGTAGGAACAAGTTTGTATAGGTAATTCAAAGATGCCCAGAACTGAGCTAAACTTGGTATGTGTCCAACTCCTAGAAATAATTTCATGCCCCATCTCCCTTACTTCCAGCTAGTAAGGATCACATAATTCCTAACAAAGTTTTGACACAGATTCCCAATTCGGGCATTCAGAACATATAGCACGTTGCTGTAGGCAAGCACATTCTCATTCAAAGTTGCAGTTACTATGTAGGAACAAGTTTGTATAGGTATTTCAAAGATGCCCAGAACTGAGCTAAACTTGGTATGTGTCCAACTCCTAGAAATAACTTCATGCCCCATCTCCCTTACTTCCAGCTAGTAAGGATCACATAATTCCTAACAAAGTTTTGACAAAGATTGCCCATTCGGGCATTCAGAACATATAGCACGTTGCTGTAAGCAAGCACATTCTCATTCAAAGATGCAAGTTACTATGTAGGAACAAGTTTGTATAGGTATTTCAAAGATGCCCAGAACTGAGCTAAACTTGGTATGTGTTGAATTCCTAGAAATAACTTCATGCTCCATCTCCCTTACTTCCAGCTAGTAAGGATCACATAATTCCTAACAAAGTTTTGACACAGATTCCCAAATCGGGCATTCAGAACATATAGCACGTTGCTGCAAGCAAGCACATTCTCATTCAAAGTTGCAAGTTACTATGTAGGAACAAGTTTGTATAGGTATTTCAAAGATGCCCAGAACTGAGCTAAACTTGGTATGTCTCCAACTCCAAGACATAACTTCATGCCCCATCTCCCTTACTTCCAGCTAGTAAGGATCACATAATTCCTAACAAAGTTTTGGCACAGATTCCCAATTCGGGCATTCAGAACATATAGAACGTTGCTGTAAGCAAGCACATTCTCATTCAAAGTTTCAAGTTACTATGTAGGAACAAGTTTGTATAGGTATTTCAAAGATGCCCAGAACTGAGCTAAACTTGGTATGTGTCCAACTCCTAGAAATAACTTCATGCCCCATCTCCCTTACTTCCAGCTAGTAAGGATCACATAATTCCTAACAAAGTTTTGACACAGATTCCCAATTCGGGCATTCAGAACATATAGCACGTTGCTGTAAGCAAGCACATTCTCATTCAAAGATGCAAGTTACTATGTAGGAACAAGTTTGTATAGGTATTTCAAAGATGCACAGAACTGAGCTAAACTTGGTATGTGTCCAACTCCTAGAAATAACTTCATGCCCCAACTCCCTTACTTCCAGCTAGTAAGGATCACATAATTCCTAACAAAGTTTTGTCACAGATTCCCAATTCGGGCATTCAGAACATATAGCACGTTGCTGTAAGCAAGCACATTCTCATTCAAAGATGCAAGTTACTATGTAGGAACAAGTTTGTATAGGTATTTCAAAGATGCCCAGAACTGAGATAAACTTGGTATGTGTCCAACTCCTAGAAATAACTTCATGCCCCATCTCCCTTACTTCCAGCTAGTAAGGATCACATAATTCCTAACAAAGTTTTGACACAGATTCCCAAATCGGGCATTCAGAACATATAGCACGTTGCTGTAAGCAAGCACATTCTCATTCAAAGATGCAAGTTACTATGTAGGAACAAGTTTGTATAGGTATTTCAAAGATGCCCAGAACTGAGCTAAACTTGGTATGTGTCCAACTCCTAGAAATAACTTCATGCCCCATCTCCCTTACTTCCAGCTAGTAAGGATCACATAATTCCTAACAAAGTTTTGACACAGATTCCCAATTCGGGCATTCAGAACATATAGCACGTTGCTGTAGGCAAGCACATTCTCATTCAAAGTTGCAGTTACTATGTAGGAACAAGTTTGTATAGGTATTTCAAAGATGCCCAGAACTGAGCTAAACTTGGTATGTGTCCAACTCCTAGAAATAACTTCATGCCCCATCTCCCTTACTTCCAGCTAGTAAGGATCACATAATTCCTAACAAAGTTTTGACACAGATTCCCCATTCGGGCATTCAGAACATATAGCACGTTGCTGTAAGCAAGCACATTTTCATTCAAAGTTGCAAGATACTATGTAGGAACAAGTTTGTATAGGTATTTCAAAGATGCCCAGAACTTAGCTAAACTTGGTATGTGTCCAACTCCTAGAAATAACTTCATGCCCCATCTCCCTTACTTCCAGCTAGTAAGTATCACATAATTCCTAACAAAGTTTTGACACAGATTCCCAATTCGGGCATTCAGAACATATAGCACGTTGCTGTAAGCAAGCACATTCTCATTCAAAGATGCAAGTTACTATGTAGGAACAAGTTTGTATAGGTATTTCAAAGATGCCCAGAACTGAGCTAAACTTGGTATGTGTCCAACTCCTAGAAATAACTTCATGCCCCATCTCCCTTACTTCCAGCTAGTAAGGATCACATAATTCCTAACAAAGTTTTGACACAGATTCCCAATTCGGGCATTCAGAACATATAGCACGTTGCTGTAAGCAAGCACATTCTCATTCAAAGATGCAAGTTACTATGTAGGAACAAGTTTGTATAGGTATTTCAAAGATGCCCAGAACTGAGCTAAACTTGGTATGTGTCCAACTCCTAGAAATAACTTCATGCCCCATCTCCCTTACTTCCAGCTAGTAAGGATCACATAATTCCTAACAAAGTTTTGACACAGATTCCCAATTCGGGCATTCAGAACATATAGCACGTTGCTGTAAGCAAGCACATTCTCATTCAAAGAATCAAGTTACTATGTAGGAACAAGTTTGTATAGGTATTTCAAAGATGCCCAGAACTGAGCTAAACTTGGTATGTGTCCAACTCCTAGAAATAACTTCATGCTCCATCTCCCTTACTTCCAGCTAGTAAGGATCACATAATTCCTAACAAAGTTTTGACACAGATTCCCTATTCGGGCATTCAGAACATATAGCACGTTGCTGCAAGCAAGCACATTCTCATTCAAATTTGCAAGTTACTATGTAGGAACAAGTTTGTATAGGTATTTCAAAGATGCCCAGAACTGAGCTAAACTTGGTATGTCTCCAACTCCAAGAAATAAATTCATGCCCCATCACCCTACTTCCAGCTAGTAAGGATCACATAATTGCTAACAAAGTTTTGACACAGATTCCCAATTCGGGCATTCAGAACATATAGCACGTTGCTGTAAGCAAGCAGATTCTCATTCAAAGTTGCAAGTTACTATGTAGGAACAAGTTTGTATAGGTATTTTAAAGATGCCCAGAACTGAGCTAAACTTAGTATGTGTCCAACTCCTAGAAATAACTTCATGCCCCATCTCCCTTACTTCCAGCTAGTAAGGATCACATAATTCCTAACAAAGTTTTGACACAGATTCCCAATTCGAGCATTCAGAACCTATAGCACGTTGCTGTAAGGAAGCAGATTCTCATTCAAAGTTGCAAGTTACTATGTAGGAACAAGTTTGTATAGGTATTTCAAAGATGCCCAGAACTGAGCTAAACTTGGTATGTGTCCAACTCCTAGAAATAACTTCATGCCCCATCTCCCTTCCTTCCAGCTAGTAAGGATCACATGATTCCTAACAAAGTTTTGACACAGATTCCCAATTCGGGCATTCAGAACATATAGCACGTTGCTGTAAGGAAGCAGATTCTCATTAAAGATGCAAGTTACTATGTAGGAACAAGTTTGTATAGGTATTTCAAAGATGCCCAGAACTGAGCTAAACTTGGTATGTGTCCAACTCCTAGAAATAACTTCATGCCCCATCTCCCTTACTTCCAGCTAATAAGGATCACATGATTCCTAACAAAGTTTTGACACAGATTCCCAAATCGGGCATTCAGAACATATAGCACGTTGCTGCAAGCAAGCACATTCTCATTCAAATTTGCAAGTTACTATGTAGGAACAAGTTTGTATAGGTATTTCAAAGATGCCCAGAACTGAGCTAAACTTGGTATGTCTCCAACTCCAAGAAATAACTTCATGCCCCATCTCCCTACTTCCAGCTAGTAAGGATCACATAATTCCTAACAAAGTTTTGACACAGATTCCCAATTCGGGCATTCAGAACATATAGCACGTTGCTGTAAGCAAGCAGATTCTCATTCAAAGTTGCAAGTTACTATGTAGGAACAAGTTTGTATAGGTATTTCAAAGATGCCCAGAACTGAGCTAAACTTAGTATGTGTCCAACTCCTAGAAATAACTTCATGCCCCATCTCCCTTACTTCCAGCTAGTAAGGATCACATAATTCCTAACAAAGTTTTGACACAGATTCCCAATTCGGGCATTCAGAACCTATAGCACGTTGCTGTAAGGAAGCAGATTCTCATCCAAAGTTGCAAGTTACTATGTAGGAACAAGTTTGTATAGGTATTTCAAAGATGCCCAGAACTGAGCTAAACTTGGTATGTGTCCAACTCCTAGAAATAACTTCATGCCCCATCTCCCTTACTTCCAGCTAGTAAGGATCACATAATTCCTAACAAAGTTTTGACACAGATTCCCTATTCGGGCATTCAGAACATATAGCACGTTGCTGTAAGCAAGCACATTCTCATTCAAAGATGCAAGTTACTAGGTAGGAACAAGTTTGTATAGGTATTTCAAAGATGCCCAGAACTGAGCTAAACTTGGTATGTGTCCAACTCCTAGAAATAACTTCATGCCCCATCTCCCTTACTTCCAGCTAGTAAGGATCACATAATTCCTAACAAAGTTTTGACACAGATTCCCAATTCAGGCATTCAGAACATATAGCACGTTGCTGTAAGCAAGCACATTCTCATTCAAAGATGCAAGTTACTAGGTAGGAACAAGTTTGTATAGGTATTTCAAAGATGCCCAGAACTGAGCTAAACTTGGTATGTGTCCAACTCCTAGAAATAACTTCATGCCCCATCTCCCTTACTTCCAGCTAGTAAGGATCACATAATTAATAACAAAGTTTTGACACAGATTCCCAAATCGGGCATTCAGAACATATAGCACGTTGCTGCAAGCAAGCACATTCTCATTCAAAGTTGCAAGTTACTATGTAGGAACAAGTTTGTATAGGTATTTCAAAGATGCCCAGAACTGAGCTAAAGTTGGTATGTCTCCAACTCCAAGAAATATCTTCATGCCCCATCTCCCTACTTCCAGCTAGTAAGGATCACATAATTCCTAACAAAGTTTTGACACAGATTCCCAATTCGGGCATTCAGAACATGTAGCACGTTGCTGTAAGCAAGCAGATTCTCATTCAAAGTTGCAAGTTACTATGTAGGAACAAGATTGTATAGGTATTTCAAAGATGCCCAGAACTGAGCTAAACTTGGTATGTGTCCAACTCCTAGAAATAACTTCATGCCCCATCTCCCTTACTTCCAGCTAGTAAGGATCACATAATTCCTAACAAAGTTTTGACACAGATTCCCAATTCGGGCATTCAGAACATATAGCACGTTGCTGTAAGCAAGCAGATTCTCATTAAAGATGCAAGTTACTATGTAAGAACAAGTTTGTATAGGTATTTCAAAGATGCCCAGAACTGAGCTAAACTTGGTATGTGTCCAACTCCTAGAAATAACTTCATGCCCCATCTCCCTTACTTCCAGCTAGTAAGGATCACATAATTCCTAACAAAGTTTTGACACAGATTCCCAATTCGGGCATTCAGAACATATAGCACGTTGCTGTAAGCAAGCACATTCTCATTCAAAGATGCAAGTTACTAGGTAGGAACAAGTTTGTATAGGTATTTCAAAGATGCCCAGAACTGAGCTAAACTTGGTATGTGTCCAACTCCCAGAAATAACTTCATGCCCCATCTCCCTTACTTCCAGCTAGTAAGGATCACATAATTCCTAACAAAGTTTTGACACAGATTCCCAATTCGGGCATTCAGAACATACAGCACGTTGCTGTAAGCAAGCACATTCTCATTCAAAGTTGCAAGTTACTAGGTAGGAACAAGTTTGTATAGGTATTTCAAAGATGCCCAGAACTGAGCTAAACTTGGTATGTGTCCAACTCCTAGAAATAACTTCATGCCCCATCTCCCTTACTTCCAGCTAGTAAGGATCACATAATTCCTAACAAAGTTTTGACACAGATTCCCAATTCGGGCATTCAGAACATATAGCTCGTTGCTGCAAGCAAGCACATTCTCATTCAAAGTTGCAAGTTACTATGTAGGAACAAGTTTGTATAGGTATTTCAAAGATGCCCAGAACTGAGCGAAACTTGGTATGTGTCAAACTCCTAGAAATAACTTCATGCCCCATCTCCCTTACTTCCAGCTAGTAAGGATCACATAATTCCTAACAAAGTTTTGACACAGATTCCCTATTCGGGCATTCAGAACATATAGCACGTTGCTGTAAGCAAGCACATTCTCATTCAAAGATGCAAGTTACTAGGTAGGAACAAGTTTGTATAGGTATTTCAAAGATGCCCAGAACTGAGCTAAACTTGGTATGTGTCCAACTCCTAGAAATAACTTCATGCCCCATCTCCCTTACTTCCAGCTAATAAGGATCACATGATTCCCAACAAAGTTTTGACACGGATTCCCAAATCGGGCATTCAGAACATATAGCACGTTGCTGCAAGCAAGCACATTCTCATTCAAATTTGCAAGTTACTATGTAGGAACAAGTTTGATAGGTATTTCAAAGATGCCCAGAACTGAGCTAAACTTGGTATGTCTCCAACTCCAAGAAATAACTTCATGCCCCATCTCCCTACTTCCAGCTAGTAAGGATCACATAATTCCTAACAAAGTTTTGACACAGATTCCCAATTCGGGCATTCAGAACATATAGCACGTTGCTGTAAGCAAGCAGATTCTCATTCAAAGTTGCAAGTTACTATGTAGGAACAAGTTTGTATAGGTATTTCAAAGATGCCCAGAACTGAGCTAAACTTAGTATGTGTCCAACTCCTAGAAATAACTTCATGCCCCATCTCCCTTACTTCCAGCTAGTAAGGATCACATAATTCCTAACAAAGTTTTGACACAGATTCCCAATTCGGGCATTCAGAACCTATAGCACGTTGCTGTAAGGAAGCAGATTCTCATCCAAAGTTGCAAGTTACTATGTAGGAACAAGTTTGTATAGGTATTTCAAAGATGCCCAGAACTGAGCTAAACTTGGTATGTGTCCAACTCCTAGAAATAACTTCATGTCCCATCTCCCTTACTTCCAGCTAGTAAGGATCACATGATTCCTAACAAAGTTTTGACACAGATTCCCAATTCGGGCATTCAGAACATATAGCACGTTGCTGTAAGCAAGCACATTCTCATTCAAAGATGCAAGTTACTATGTAGGAACAAGTTTGTATAGGTATTTCAAAGATGCCCAGAACTGAGCTAAACTTGGTATGTGTCCAACTCCTAGAAATAACTTCATGCCCCATCTCCCTTACTTCCAGCTAGTAAGGATCACATAATTCCTAACAAAGTTTTGACACAGATTCCCAAATCGGGCATTCAGAACATATAGCACGTTGCTGTAAGCAAGCACATTCTCATTCAAAGATGCAAGTTACTATGTAGGAACAAGTTTGTATAGGTATTTCAAAGATGCCCAGAACTGAGCTAAACTTGGTATGTGTCCAACTCCTAGAAATAACTTCATGCTCCATCTCCCTTACTTCCAGCTAGTAAGGATCACATAATTCCTAGCAAAGTTTTGACACAGATTCCCAAATCGGGCATTCAGAACATATAGCACGTTGTTGCAAGCAAGCACATTCTCATTCAAAGTTGCAAGATACTATGTAGGAACAAGTTTGTATAGGTATTTCAAAGATGCCCAGAACTGAGCTAAACTTGGTATGTCTTCAAGTCCAAGAAATAACTTCATGCCCCATCTCCCTACTTCCAGCTAGTAAGGATCACATAATTCCTAACAAAGTTTTGACACAGATTCCCAATTCGGGCATTCAGAACATATAGCACGTTGCTGCAAGGAAGCAGATTCTCATTCAAAGTTGCAAGTTACTATGTAGGAACAAGTTTGTATAGGTATTTCAAAGATGCCCAGAACTGAGCTAAACTTGGTATGTGTCCAACTCCTAGAAATAACTTCATGCCCCATCTCCCTTACTTCCAGCTAGTAAGGATCACATAATTCCTAACAAAGTTTTGACACAGATACCCAATTCGGGCATTCAGAACCTATAGCACGTTGCTGCAAGCAAGCACATTCTCATTCAAAGTTGCAAGTTACTAGGTAGGAACAAGTTTGTATAGGTATTTCAAAGATGCCCAGAACTGAGCTAAACTTGGTATGTGTCCAACTCCTAGAAATAACTTCATGCCCCATCTCCCTTACTTCCAGCTAGTAAGGATCACATAATTCCTAACAAAGTTTTGACACAGATTCCCTATTCGGGCATTCAGAACATATAGCACGTTGCTGTAAGCAAGCACATTCTCATTCAAAGATGCAAGTTACTAGGTAGGAACAAGTTTGTATAGGTATTTCAAAGATGCCCAGAACTGAGCTAAACTTGGTATGTGTCCAACTCCTAGAAATAACTTCATGCCCCATCTCCCTTACTTCCAGCTAGTAAGGATCACATAATTCCTAACAAAGTTTTGACACAGATTCCCTATTCGGGCATTCAGAACATATAGCACGTTGCTGTAAGCAAGCACATTCTCATTCAAAGATGCAAGTTACTAGGTAGGAACAAGTTTGTATAGGTATTTCAAAGATGCCCAGAACTGAGCTAAACTTGGTATGTGTCCAACTCCTAGAAATAACTTCATGCCCCATCTCCCTTACTTCCAGCTAGTAAGGATCACATAATTCCTAACAAAGTTTTGACACAGATTCCCAATTCAGGCATTCAGAACATATAGCACGTTGCTGTAAGCAAGCACATTCTCATTCAAAGATGCAAGTTACTAGGTAGGAACAAGTTTGTATAGGTATTTCAAAGATGCCCAGAACTGAGCTAAACTTGGTATGTGTCCAACTCCTAGAAATAACTTCATGCCCCATCTCCCTTACTTCCAGCTAGTAAGGATCACATAATTAATAACAAAGTTTTGACACCGATTCCCAAATCGGGCATTCAGAACATATAGCACGTTGCTGCAAGCAAGCACATTCTCATTCAAAGTTGCAAGTTACTATGTAGGAACAAGTTTGTATAGGTATTTCAAAGATGCCCAGAACTGAGCTAAAGTTGGTATGTCTCCAACTCCAAGAAATAACTTCATGCCCCATCTCCCTACTTCCAGCTAGTAAGGATCACATAATTCCTAACAAAGTTTTGACACAGATTCCCTATTCGGGCATTCAGAACATATAGCACGTTGCTGTAAGCAAGCACATTCTCATTCAAAGTTGCAAGTTACTATGTAGGAACAAGTTTGTATAGGTATTTCAAAGATGCCCAGAACTGAGCTAAACTTGGTATGTGTCCAACTCCTAGAAATAACTTCATGCCCCATCTCCCTTACTTCCAGCTAGTAAGGATCACATAATTCCTAACAAAGTTTTGACACCGATTCCCAATTCGGGCATTCAGAACATATAGCACGTTGCTGTAAGCAAGCAGATTCTCATTAAAGATGCAAGTTACTATGTAAGAACAAGTTTGTATAGGTATTTCAAAGATGCCCAGAACTGAGCTAAACTTGGTATGTGTCCAACTCCTAGAAATAACTTCATGCCCCATCTCCCTTACTTCCAGCTAGTAAGGATCACATAATTCCTAACAAAGTTTTTACACAGATTCCCAATTCGGGCATTCAGAACATATAGCACGTTGCTGTAAGCAAGCACATTCTCATTCAAAGATGCAAGTTACTAGGTAGGAACAAGTTTGTATAGGTATTTCAAAGATGCCCAGAACTGAGCTAAACTTGGTATGTGTCCAACTCCTAGAAATAACTTCATGCCCCATCTCCCTTACTTCCAGCTAGTAAGGATCACATAATTCCTAACAAAGTTTTGACACAGATTCCCAATTCGGGCATTCAGAACATACAGCACGTTGCTGTAAGCAAGCACATTCTCATTCAAAGTTGCAAGTTACTAGGTAGGAACAAGTTTGTATAGGTATTTCAAAGATGCCCAGAACTGAGCTAAACTTGGTATGTGTCCAACTCCTAGAAATAACTTCATGCCCCATCTCCCTTACTTCCAGCTAGTAAGGATCACATAATTCCTAACAAAGTTTTGACACAGATTCCCAATTCGGGCATTCAGAACATATAGCACGTTGCTGCAAGCAAGCACATTCTCATTCAAAGTTGCAAGTTACTATGTAGGAACAAGTTTGTATAGGTATTTCAAAGATGCCCAGAACTGAGCTAAACTTGGTATGTGTCCAACTCCTAGAAATAACTTCATGCCCCATCTCCCTTACTTCCAGCTAGTAAGGATCACATAATTCCTAACAAAGTTTTGACACAGATTCCCAATTCGGGCATTCAGAACATATAGCACGTTGCTGTAAGCAAGCAGATTCTCATTCAAAGTTGCAAGATACTAGGTAGGAACAAGTTTGTATAGGTATTTCAAAGATGCCCAGAACTGAGCTAAATTGGTATGTGTCCAACTCCTAGAAATAACTTCATGCCCCATCTCCCTTACTTCCAGCTAGTAAGGATCACATAATTCCTAACAAAGTTTTGACACAGATTCCCAATTCGGGCATTCAGAACATATAGCACGTTGCTGCAAGCAAGCACATTCTCATTCAAAGTTGCAAGTTACTATGTAGGAACAAGTTTGTATAGGTATTTCAAAGATGCCCAGAACTGAGCTAAACTTGGTATGTGTCCAACTCCTAGAAATAACTTCATGCCCCATCTCCCTTACTTCCAGCTAGTAAGGATCACATAATTCCTAACAAAGTTTTGACACAGATTCCCTATTCGGGCATTCAGAACATATAGCACGTTGCTGTAAGCAAGCACATTCTCATTCAAAGATGCAAGTTACTATGTAGGAACAAGTTTGTATAGGTATTTCAAAGATGCCCAGAACTGAGCTAAACTTGGTATGTGTCCAACTCCTAGAAATAACTTCATGCCCCATCTCCCTTACTTCCAGCTAGTAAGGATCACATAATTCCTAACAAAGATTTGACACAGATTCCCAATTCGGGCATTCAGAACATATAGCACGTTGCTGTAAGCAAGCACATTCTCATTCAAAGATGCAAGTTACTAGGTAGGGACAAGTTTGTATAGGTATTTCAAAGATGCCCAGAACTGAGCTAAACTTGGTATGTGTCCAACTCCTAGAAATAACTTCATGCCCCATCTCCCTTACTTCCAGCTAGTAAGGATCACATAATTCCTAACAAAGTTTTGACACAGATTCCCTATTCGGGCATTCAGAACATATAGCACGTTGCTGTAAGCAAGCACATTCTCATTCAAAGATGCAAGTTACTATGTAGGGACAAGTTTGTATAGGTATTTCAAAGATGCCCAGAACTGAGCTAAACTTGGTATGTGTCCAACTCCTAGAAATAACTTCATGCCCCATCTCCCTTACTTCCAGCTAGTAAGGATCACATAATTCCTAACAAAGATTTGACACAGATTCCCAATTCGGGCATTCAGAACATATAGCACGTTGCTGTAAGCAAGCACATTCTCATTCAAAGATGCAAGTTACTAGGTAGGGACAAGTTTGTATAGGTATTTCAAAGATGCCCAGAACTGAGCTAAACTTGGTATGTGTCCAACTCCTAGAAATAACTTCATGCCCCATCTCCCTTACTTCCAGCTAGTAAGGATCACATAATTCCTAACAAAGTTTTGACACAAATTCCCTATTTGGGCATTCAGAACATATAGCACGTTGCTGTAAGCAAGCACATTCTCATTCAAAGATGCAAGTTACTATGTAGGAACAAGTTTGTATAGGTATTTCAAAGATGCCCAGAACTGAGCTAAACTTGGTATGTGTCCAACTCCTAGAAATAGCTTCATGCCCCATCTCCCTTACTTCCAGCTAGTAAGGATCACATAATTCCTAACAAAGTTTTGACACAGATTGCCAATTCGGGCATTCAGAACATATAGCACGTTGCTGTAAGCAAGCACATTCTCATTCAAAGATGCAAGTTACTATGTAGGAACAAGTTTGTATAGGTATTTCAAAGATGCCCAGAACTGAGCTAAACTTGGTATGTGTCCAACTCCTAGAAATAACTTCATGCCCCATCTCCCTTACTTCCAGCTAGTAAGGATCACATAATTCCTAACAAAGTTTTGACACAGATTCCCAAATCGGGCATTCAGAACATATAGCACATTGCTGTAAGGAAGCACATTCTCATTCAAAGTTGCAAGTTACTATGTAGGAACAAGTTTGTATAGGTATTTCAAAGATGCCCAGAACTGAGCTAAACTTGGTATGTGTCCAACTCCTAGAAATAACTTCATGCCCCATCTCCCTAACTTCCAGCTAGTAAGGATCACATAATTCCTAACAAAGTTTTGACACAGATTCCCAAATCGGGCATTCAGAACATATAGCACGTTGCTGTAAGCAAGCACATTCTCATTCAAAGATGCAAGTTACTATGTAGGAACAAGTTTGTATAGGTATTTCAAAGATGCCCAGAACTGAGCTAAACTTGGTATGTGTCCAACTCCTAGAAATAACTTCATGCCCCATCTCCCTTACTTCCAGCTAATAAGGATCACATAATTCCTAACAAAGTTTTGACACAGATTCCCAATTCGGGCATTCAGAACATATAGCACGTTGCTGTAAGCAAGCACATTCTCATTCAAAGTTGCAAGTTACTATGTAGGAACAAGTTTGTATAGGTATTTCAAAGATGCCCAGAACTGAGCTAAACTTGGTATGTGTCCAACTCCTAGAAATAACTTCATGCCCCATCTCCGTAACTTCCAGCTAGTAAGGATCACATAATTCCTAACAAAGTTTTGACACAGATTCCCAATTCGGGCATTCAGAACATATAGCACGTTGCTGTAAGCAAGCACATTCTCATTCAAAGATGCAAGTTACTATGTAGGAACAAGTTTGTATAGGTATTTCAAAGATGCCCAGAACTGAGCTAAACTTGGTATGTCTCCAACTCCTAGAAATAACTTCATGCCCCATCTCCCTTACTTCCAGCTAGTAAGGATCTCATAATTCCTAACAATGTTTTGACACAGATTCCCAATTCGGGCATTCAGAACATATAGCACGTTGCTGTAAGCAAGCAGATTCTCATTAAAGATGCAAGTTACTATGTAGAAACAAGTTTGTATAGGTATTTCAAAGATGCCCAGAACTGAGCTAAACTTGGTATGTGTCCAACTCCTAGAAATAACTTCATGCCCCATCTCCCTTACTTCCAGCTAGTAAGGATCACATAATTCCTAACAAAGTTTTGACACAGATTGCCAATTCGGGCATTCAGAACACATAGCACGTTGCTGTAAGCAAGCAGATTCTCATTCAAAGTTGCAAGTTACTATGTAGGAACAAGTTTGTATAGGTATTTCAAAGATGCCCAGAACTGAGCTAAACTTGGTATGTGTCCAACTCCTAGAAATAACTTCATGCCCCATCTCCCTTACTTCCAGCTAGTAAGGATCACATAATTCCTAACAAAGTTTTGACACAGATTCCCAATTCGGGCATTCAGAACATATAGCACGTTGCTGTAAGCAAGCACGTTCTCATTCAAAGTTGCAAGTTACTATGTAGGAACAAGTTTGTATAGGTATTTCAAAGATGCCCAGAACTGAGCTAAACTTGGTATGTCTCCAACTCCTAGAAATAACTTCATGCCCCATCTCCCTTACTTCCAGCTAGTAAGGATCACATAATTCCTAACAAAGTTTCGATACAGATTCCCAATTCGGGCATTCAGATCATATAGCACGTTGCTGTAAGCAAGCACATTCTCATTCAAAGTTGCAAGTTACTATGTAGGAACAAGTTTGTATAGGTATTTCAAAGATGCCCAGAACTGAGCTAAACTTGGTATGTGTCCAACTCCTAGAAATAACTTCATGCCCCATCTCCCTTACTTCCAGCTAGTAAGGATCACATAATTCCTAACAAAGTTTTGACACAGATTCCCAATTCGGGCATTCAGAACATATAGCACGTTGCTGTAAGCAAGCACATTCTCATTCAAAGTTGCAAGTTACTATGTAGGAACAAGTTTGTATAGGTATTTCAAAGATGCCCAGAACTGAGCTAAACTTGGTATGTGTCCAACTCCTAGAAATAACTTCATGCCCCATCTCCCTTACTTCCAGCTAGTAAGGATCACATAATTCCTACCAAAGTTTTGACACAGATTCCCAATTCGGGCATTCAGAACATATAGCACGTTGCTGTAAGCAAGCACATTCTCATTCAAAGATGCAAGTTACTATGTAGGAACAAGTTTGTATAGGTATTTCAAAGATGCCCAGAACTGAGCTAAACTTGGTATGTGTCCAACTCCAAGAAATAACTTCATGCCCCATCTCCCTTACTTCCAGCTAATAAGGATCACATAATTCCTAACAAAGTTTTGACACAGATTCCCAATTCGGGCATTCAGAACCTATAGCACGTTGCTGTAAGGAAGCAGATTCTCATTCAAAGTTGCAAGTTACTATGTAGGAACAAGTTTGTATAGGTATTTCAAAGATGCCCAGAACTGAGCTAAACTTGGTATGTGTCCAACTCCTAGAAATAACTTCATGCCCCATCTCCCTTACTTCCAGCTAGTAAGGATCACATAATTCCTAACAAAGTTTTGACACAGATTCCCAATTCGGGCATTCAGAACATATAGCACGTTGCTGCAAGCAAGCACATTCTCATTCAAAGTTGCAAGTTACTATGTAGGAACAAGTTTGTATAGGTATTTCAAAGATGCCCAGAACTGAGCTAAACTTGGTATGTGTCCAACTCCTAGAAATAACTTCATGCCCCATCTCCCTTACTTCCAGCTAGTAAGGATCACATAATTCCTAACAAAGTTTTGACACAGATACCCAATTCGGGCTTTCAGAACCTATACCACGTTGCTGCAAGCAAGCACATTCTCATTCAAAGTTGCAAGTTACTAGGTAGGAACAAGTTTGTATAGGTATTTCAAAGATGCCCAGAACTGAGCTAAACTTGGTATGTGTCCAACTCCTAGAAATAACTTCATGCCCCATCTCCCTTACTTCCAGCTAGTAAGGATCACATAATTCCTAACAAAGTTTTGACACAGATTCCCTATTCGGGCATTCAGAACATATAGCACGTTGCTGTAAGCAAGCACATTCTCATTCAAAGATGCAAGTTACTAGGTAGGAACAAGTTTGTATAGGTATTTCAAAGATGCCCAGAACTGAGCTAAACTTGGTATGTGTCCAACTCCTAGAAATAACTTCATGCCCCATCTCCCTTACTTCCAGCTAGTAAGGATCACATAATTCCTAACAAAGTTTTGACACAGATTCCCTATTCGGGCATTCAGAACATATAGCACGTTGCTGTAAGCAAGCACATTCTCATTCAAAGATGCAAGTTACTAGGTAGGAACAAGTTTGTATAGGTATTTCAAAGATGCCCAGAACTGAGCTAAACTTGGTATGTGTCCAACTCCTAGAAATAACTTCATGCCCCATCTCCCTTACTTCCAGCTAGTAAGGATCACATAATTCCTAACAAAGTTTTGACACAGATTCCCAATTCAGGCATTCAGAACATATAGCACGTTGCTGTAAGCAAGCACATTCTCATTCAAAGATGCAAGTTACTAGGTAGGAACAAGTTTGTATAGGTATTTCAAAGATGCCCAGAACTGAGCTAAACTTGGTATGTGTCCAACTCCTAGAAATAACTTCATGCCCCATCTCCCTTACATCCAGCTAGTAAGGATCACATAATTAATAACAAAGTTTTGACACAGATTCCCAAATCGGGCATTCAGAACATATAGCACGTTGCTGCAAGCAAGCACATTCTCATTCAAAGTTGCAAGTTACTATGTAGGAACAAGTTTGTATAGGTATTTCAAAGATGCCCAGAACTGAGCTAAAGTTGGTATGTCTCCAACTCCAAGAAATAACTTCATGCCCCATCTCCCTACTTCCAGCTAGTAAGGATCACATAATTCCTAACAAAGTTTTGACACAGATTCCCAATTCGGGCATTCAGAACATATAGCACGTTGCTGTAAGCAAGCAGATTCTCATTCAAAGTTGCAAGTTACTATGTAGGAACAAGTTTGTATAGGTATTTCAAAGATGCCCAGAACTGAGCTAAACTTGGTATGTGTCCAACTCCTAGAAATAACTTCATGCCCCATCTCCCTTACTTCCAGCTAGTAAGGATCACATAATTCCTAACAAAGTTTTGACACCGATTCCCAATTCGGGCATTCAGAACATATAGCACGTTGCTGTAAGCAAGCAGATTCTCATTAAAGATGCAAGTTACTATGTAAGAACAAGTTTGTATAGGTATTTCAAAGATGCCCAGAACTGAGCTAAACTTGGTATGTGTCCAACTCCTAGAAATAACTTCATGCCCCATCTCCCTTACTTCCAGCTAGTAAGGATCACATAATTCCTAACAAAGTTTTGACACAGATTGCCAATTCGGGCATTCAGAACATATAGCACGTTGCTGTAAGCAAGCACATTCTCATTCAAAGATGCAAGTTACTATGTAGGAACAAGTTTGTATAGGTATTTCAAAGATGCCCAGAACTGAGCTAAACTTGGTATGTGTCCAACTCCTAGAAATAACTTCATGCCCCATCTCCCTTACTTCCAGCTAGTAAGGATCACATAATTCCTAACAAAGTTTTGACACAGATTCCCAAATCGGGCATTCAGAACATATAGCACGTTGCTGTAAGCAAGCACATTCTCATTCAAAGATGCAAGTTACTATGTAGGAACAAGTTTGTATAGGTATTTCAAAGATGCCCAGAACTGAGCTAAACTTGGTATGTGTCCAACTCCTAGAAATAACTTCATGCTCCATCTCCCTTACTTCCAGCTAGTAAGGATCACATAATTCCTAGCAAAGTTTTGACACAGATTCCCAAATCGGGCATTCAGAACATATAGCACGTTGTTGCAAGCAAGCACATTCTCATTCAAAGTTGCAAGATACTATGTAGGAACAAGTTTGTATAGGTATTTCAAAGATGCCCAGAACTGAGCTAAACTTGGTATGTCTTCAAGTCCAAGAAATAACTTCATGCCCCATCTCCCTACTTCCAGCTAGTAAGGATCACATAATTCCTAACAAAGTTTTGACACAGATTCCCAATTCGGGCATTCAGAACATATAGCACGTTGCTGTAAGCAAGCAGATTCTCATTCAAAGTTGCAAGTTACTATGTAGGAACAAGTTTGTATAGGTATTTCAAAGATGCCCAGAACTGAGCTAAACTTGGTATGTGTCCAACTCCTAGAAATAACTTCATGCCCCATCTCCCTTACTTCCAGCTAGTAAGGATCACATAATTCCTAACAAAGTTTTGACACAGATTCCCAATTCGGGCATTCAGAACCTATAGCACGTTGCTGTAAGGAAGCAGATTCTCATTCAAAGTTGCAAGTTACTATGTAGGAACAAGTTTGTATAGGTATTTCAAAGATGCCCAGAACTGAGCTAAACTTGGTATGTGTCCAACTCCTAGAAATAACTTCATGCCCCATCTCCCTTACTTCCAGCTAGTAAGGATCACATAATTCCTAACAAAGTTTTGACACAGATTCCCAATTCGGGCATTCAGAACATATAGCACGTTGCTGCAAGCAAGCACATTCTCATTCAAAGTTGCAAGTTACTATGTAGGAACAAGTTTGTATAGGTATTTCAAAGATGCCCAGAACTGAGCTAAACTTGGTATGTGTCCAACTCCTAGAAATAACTTCATGCCCCATCTCCCTTACTTCCAGCTAGTAAGGATCACATAATTCCTAACAAAGTTTTGACACAGATTCCCAATTCGGGCATTCAGAACATATAGCACGTTGCTGTAAGCAAGCAGATTCTCATTAAAGATGCAAGTTACTATGTAGGAACAAGTTTGTATAGGTATTTCAAAGATGCCCAGAACTGAGCTAAACTTGGTATGTGTCCAACTCCTAGAAATAACTTCATGCCCCATCTCCGTTACTTCCAGCTAGTAAGGATCACATAATTCCTAACAAAGTTTTGACACAGATTCCCAATTCGGGCATTCAGAACATATAGCACGTTGCTGTAAGCAAGCAGATTCTCATTCAAAGTTGCAAGTTACTAGGTAGGAACAAGTTTGTATAGGTATTTCAAAGATGCCCAGAACTGAGCTAAATTGGTATGTGTCCAACTCCTAGAAATAACTTCATGCCCCATCTCCCTTACTTCCAGCTAGTAAGGATCACATAATTCCTAACAAAGTTTTGACACAGATTCCCAATTCGGGCATTCAGAACATATAGCACGTTGCTGCAAGCAAGCACATTCTCATTCAAAGTTGCAAGTTACTATGTAGGAACAAGTTTGTATAGGTATTTCAAAGATGCCCAGAACTGAGCTAAACTTGGTATGTGTCCAACTCCTAGAAATAACTTCATGCCCCATCTCCCTTACTTCCAGCTAGTAAGGATCACATAATTCCTAACAAAGTTTTGACACAGATTCCCTATTCGGGCATTCAGAACATATAGCACGTTGCTGTAAGCAAGCACATTCTCATTCAAAGATGCAAGTTACTAGGTAGGAACAAGTTTGTATAGGTATTTCAAAGATGCCCAGAACTGAGCTAAACTTGGTATGTGTCCAACTCCTAGAAATAACTTCATGCCCCATCTCCCTTACTTCCAGCTAGTAAGGATCACATAATTCCTAACAAAGATTTGACACAGATTCCCAATTCGGGCATTCAGAACATATAGCACGTTGCTGTAAGCAAGCACATTCTCATTCAAAGATGCAAGTTACTAGGTAGGGACAAGTTTGTATAGGTATTTCAAAGATGCCCAGAACTGAGCTAAACTTGGTATGTGTCCAACTCCTAGAAATAACTTCATGCCCCATCTCCCTTACTTCCAGCTAGTAAGGATCACATAATTCCTAACAAAGTTTTGACACAGATTCCCTATTCGGGCATTCAGAACATATAGCACGTTGCTGTAAGCAAGCACATTCTCATTCAAAGATGCAAGTTACTATGTAGGAACAAGTTTGTATAGGTATTTCAAAGATGCCCAGAACTGAGCTAAACTTGGTATGTGTCCAACTCCTAGAAATAAATTCATGCCCCATCTCCCTTACTTCCAGCTAGTCAGGATCACATAATTCCTAACAAAGATTTGACACAGATTCCCAATTCGGGCATTCAGAACATATAGCACGTTGCTGTAAGCAAGCACATTCTCATTCAAAGATGCAAGTTACTAGGTAGGGACAAGTTTGTATAGGTATTTCAAAGATGCCCAGAACTGAGCTAAACTTGGTATGTGTCCAACTCCTAGAAATAACTTCATGCCCCATCTCCCTTACTTCCAGCTAGTAAGGATCACATAATTCCTAACAAAGTTTTGACACAAATTCCCTATTTGGGCATTCAGAACATATAGCACGTTGCTGTAAGCAAGCACATTCTCATTCAAAGATGCAAGTTACTATGTAGGAACAAGTTTGTATAGGTATTTCAAAGATGCCCAGAACTGAGCTAAACTTGGTATGTGTCCAACTCCTAGAAATAACTTCATGCCCCATCTCCCTTACTTCCAGCTAGTAAGGATCACATAATTCCTAACAAAGTTTTGACACAGATTGCCAATTCGGGCATTCAGAACATATAGCACGTTGCTGTAAGCAAGCACATTCTCATTCAAAGATGCAAGTTACTATGTAGGAACAAGTTTGTATAGGTATTTCAAAGATGCCCAGAACTGAGCTAAACTTGGTATGTGTCCAACTCCTAGAAATAACTTCATGCCCCATCTCCCTTACTTCCAGCTAGTAAGGATCACATAATTCCTAACAAAGTTTTGACACAGATTCCCAAATCGGGCATTCAGAACATATAGCACGTTGCTGTAAGCAAGCACATTCTCATTCAAAGATGCAAGTTACTATGTAGGAACAAGTTTGTATAGGTATTTCAAAGATGCCCAGAACTTAGCTAAACTTGGTATGTGTCCAACTCCTAGAAATAACTTCATGCTCCATCTCCCTTACTTCCAGCTAGTAAGGATCACATAATTCCTAACAAAGTTTTGACACAGATTCCCAAATCGGGCATTCAGAACATATAGCACGTTGCTGCAAGCAAGCACATTCTCATTCAAAGTTGCAAGTTACTATGTAGGAACAAGTTTGTATAGGTATTTCAAAGATGCCCAGAACTGAGCTAAACTTGGTATGTCTTCAAGTCCAAGAAATAACTTCATGCCCCATCTCCCTACTTCCAGCTAGTAAGGATCACATAATTCCTAACAAAGTTTTGACACAGATTCCCAATTCGGGCATTCAGAACATATAGCACGTTGCTGTAAGCAAGCAGATTCTCATTCAAAGTTGCAAGTTACTATGTAGGAACACGTTTGTATAGGTATTTCAAGGATGCCCAGAACTGAGCTAAACTTGGTATGTGTCCAACTCCTAGAAATAACTTCATGCCCCATCTCCCTTACTTCCAGCTAGTAAGGATCACATAATTCCTAACAAACTTTTGACACAGATTCCCAATTCGGGCATTCAGAACCTATAGCACGTTGCTGTAAGGAAGCAGATTCTCATTCAAAGTTGCAAGTTACTATGTAGGAACAAGTTTGTATAGGTATTTCAAAGATGCCCAGAACTGAGCTAAACTTGGTATGTGTCCAACTCCTAGAAATAACTTCATGCCCCATCTCCCTTACTTCCAGCTAGTAAGGATCACATAATTCCTAACAAAGTTTTGACACAGATTCCCAATTCGGGCATTCAGAACATATAGCACGTTGCTGCAAGCAAGCACATTCTCATTCAAAGTTGCAAGTTACTATGTAGGAACAAGTTTGTATAGGTATTTCAAAGATGCCCAGAACTGAGCTAAACTTGGTATGTGTCCAACTCCTAGAAATAACTTCATGCCCCATCTCCCTTACTTCCAGCTAGTAAGGATCACATAATTCCTAACAAAGTTTTGACACAGATTCCCAATTCGCCCATTCAGAACATATAGCACGTTGCTGTAAGCAAGCAGATTCTCATTAAAGATGCAAGTTACTATGTAGGAACAAGTTTGTATAGGTATTTCAAAGATGCCCAGAACTGAGCTAAACTTGGTATGTGTCCAACTCCTAGAAATAACTTCATGCCCCATCTCCGTTACTTCCAGCTAGTAAGGATCACATAATTCCTAACAAAGTTTTGACACAGATTCCCAATTCGGGCATTCAGAACATATAGCACGTTGCTGTAAGCAAGCAGATTCTCATTCAAAGTTGCAAGTTACTAGGTAGGAACAAGTTTGTATAGGTATTTCAAAGATGCCCAGAACTGAGCTAAATTGGTATGTGTCCAACTCCTAGAAATAACTTCATGCCCCATCTCCCTTACTTCCAGCTAGTAAGGATCACATAATTCCTAACAAAGTTTTGACACAGATTCCCTATTCGGGCATTCAGAACATACAGCACGTTGCTGTAAGCAAGCACATTCTCATTCAAAGATGCAAGTTACTAGGTAGGAACAAGTTTGTATAGGTATTTCAAAGATGCCCAGAACTGAGCTAAACTTGGTTTGTGTCCAACTCCTAGAAATAACTTCATGCTCCATCTCCCTTACTTCCAGCTAGTAAGGATCACATAATTCCTAACAAAGTTTTGACACAGATTCCCTATTCGGGCATTCAGAACATATAGCACGTTGCTGCAAGCAAGCACATTCTCATTCAAAGTTGCAATTTACTATGTAGGAACAAGTTTGTATAGGTATTTCAAAGATGCCCAGAACTGAGCTAAACTTGGTATGTGTCCAACTCCTAGAAATAACTTCATGCCCCATCTCCCTTACTTCCAGCTAGTAAGGATCACATAATTCCTAACAAAGTTTTGACACAGATTGCCAATTCGGGCATTCAGAACATATAGCACGTTGCTGTAAGCAAGCACATTCTCATTCAAAGATGCAAGTTACTAGGTAGGAACAAGTTTGTATAGGTATTTCAAAGATGCCCAGAACTGAGCTAAACTTGGTATGTGTCCAACTCCTAGAAATAACTTCATGCTCCATCTCCCTTACTTCCAGCTAGTAAGGATCACATAATTCCTAACAAAGTTTTGACACAGATTCCCAAATCGGGCATTCAGAACATATAGCACGTTGCTGCAAGCAAGCACATTCTCATTCAAAGTTACAAGTTACTATGTAGGAACAAGTTTGTATAGGTAATTCAAAGATGCCCAGAACGGAGCTAAACTTGGTATGTGTCCAACTCCAAGAAATAACTTCATGCCCCATCTCCCTTACTTCCAGCTAGTAAGGATCACATAATTCCTAACAAAGTTTTGACACAGATTCCCAATTCGGGCATTCAGAACATATAGCACGTTGCTGTAAGCAAGCACATTGTCATTCAAAGTTGCAAGTTACTATGTAGGAACAAGTTTGTATAGGTATTTCAAAGATGCCCAGAACTGAGCTAAACTTGGTATGTGTCCAACTCCTAGAAATAACTTCATGCCCCATCTCCCTTACTTCCAGCTAGTAAGGATCACATAATTCCTAACAAAGTTTTGACACAGATTCCCTATTCGGGCATTCAGAACATATAGCACGTTGCTGCAAGCAAGCACATTCTCATTCAAAGTTGCAAGTTACTATGTAGGAACAAGTTTGTATAGGTATTTCAAAGATGCCCAGAACTGAGCTAAACTTGGTATGTGTCCAACTCCTAGAAATAACTTCATGCCCCATCTCCCTTACTTCCAGCTAGTAAGGATCACATAATTCCTAACAAAGTTTTGACACAGATTCCCAATTCGGGCATTCAGAACATATAGCACGTTGCTGTAAGCAAGCACATTCTCATTCAAAGACGCAAGTTACTATGTAGGAACAAGTTTGTATAGGTATTTCAAAGATGCCCAGAACTGAGCTAAACTTGGTATGTGTCCAACTCCTAGAAATAACTTCATGCCCCATCTCCCTTACTTCCAGCTAGTAAGGATCACATAATTCCTAACAAAGTTTTGACACAGATTCCCAATTCGGACATTCAGAACATATAGCACTTTACTGTAAGCAAGCACATTGTCATTCAAAGACGCAAGTTACTATGTAGGAACAAGTTTGTATAGGTATTTCAAAGATGCCCAGAACTGAGCTAAACTTGGTATGTGTCCAACTCCTAGAAATAACTTCATGCCCCATCTCCCTTACTTCCAGCTAGTAAGGATCACATAATTCCTAACAAAGTTTTGACACAGATTCCCAATTCGGGCATTCAGAACATATAGCACGTTGCTGTAAGCAAGCAGATTCTCATTCAAAGTTGCAAGTTACTATGTAGGAACAAGTGTGTATAGGTATTTCAAAGATGCCCAGAACTGAGCTAAACTTGGTATGTGTCCAACTCCTAGAAATAACTTCATGCCCCATCTCCCTTACTTCCAGCTACTAAGGATGACATAATTCCTAACAAAGTTTTGACACAGATTCCCAATTCGGGCATTCAGAACATATAGCACGTTGCTGTAAGCAAGCACATTTTCATTCAAAGTTGCAAGTTACTATGTAGGAACAAGTTTGTATAGGTATTTCAAAGATGCCCAGAACTGAGCTAAACTTGGTATGTGTCCAACTCCTAGAAATAACTTCATGCCCCATCTCCCTTACTTCCAGCTAGTAAGGATCACATAATTCCTAACAAAGTTTTGACACAGATTCCCTATTCGGGCATTCAGAACATATAGCACGTTGCTGCAAGCAAGCACATTCTCATTCAAAGATGCAAGTTACTATGTAAATACAAGTTTGTATAGGTATTTCAAAGATGCCCAGAACTGAGCTAAACTTGGTATGTGTCCAACTCCTAGAAATAACTTCATGCTCCATCTCCCTTACTTACAGCTAGTAAGGATCACATAATTCCTAACAAAGTTTTGACACAGATTCCCAATTCGGGCATTCAGAACATATAGCACGTTGCTGTAAGCAAGCACATTCTCATTCAAAGTAGCAAGTTACTATGTAGGAACAAGTTTGTATAGGTATTTCAAAGATGCCCAGAACTGAGCTAAACTTGGTATGTGTCCAACTCCTAGAAATAACTTCATGCTCCATCTCCCTTACTTCCAGCTAGTAAGGATCACATAATTCCTAACAAAGTTTTGACACAGATTCCCCATTCGGGCATTCAGAACATATAGCACGTTGCTATAAGCAAGCAGATTCTCATTCAAAGATGCAAGTTACTAGGTAGGAACAAGTTTGTATGGGTATTTCAAAGATGCCCAGAACTGAGCTAAACTTGGTATGTGTCCAACTCCTAGAAATAACTTCATGCCCCATCTCACTTACTTCCAGCTAGTAAGGATCACATAATTCCTAACAAAGTTTTGACACAGATTCCCAATTCGGGCATTCAGAACATATAGTACGTTGCTGTAAGCAAGCACATTCTCATTCAAAGATGCAAGTTACTAGGTAGGAACAAGTTTGTATAGGTATTTCAAAGATGCCCAGAACTGAGCTAAACTTGGTATGTGTCCAACTCCTAGAAATAACTTCATGCTCCATCTCCCTTACTTCCAGCTAGTAAGGATCACATAATTCCTAACAAAGTTTTGGCACAGATTCCCCATTCGGGCATTCAGAACATATAGCACGTTGCTGCAAGCAAGCACATTCTAATTCAAAGTTGCAAGTTACTATGTAGGAACAAGTTTGTATAGGTATTTCAAAGATGCCCAGAACTGAGCTAAACTTGGTATGTCTCCAACTCCAAGAAATAACTTCATGCCCCATCTCCGTTACTTCCAGCTAGTAAGGATCACATAATTCCTAACAAAGTTTTGACACAGATTGCCAATTCGGGCATTCAGAACATATAGCACGTTGCTGTAAGCAAGCACATTCTCATTCAAAGTTGCAAGTTACTATGTAGGAACAAGTTTGTATAGGTATTTCAAAGACGCCCAGAACTGAGCTAAACTTGGTATGTGTCCAACTCCTAGAAATAACTTCATGCCCCATCTCCCTTACTTCCAGCTAGTAAGGATCACATAATTCCTAACAAAGTTTTGACACAGATTGCCAATTCGGGAATTCAGAACACATAGCACGTTGCTGTAAGCAAGCACATTCTCATTCAAAGATGCAAGTTACTATGTAGGAACAAGTTTGTATAGGTATTTCAAAGATGCCCAGAACTGAGCTAAACTTGGTATGTGTCCAACTCCTAGAAATAACTTCATGCCCCATCTCCCTTACTTCCAGCTAGTAAGGATCACATAATTCCTAACAAAGTTTTAACACAGATTCCCAATTCGGGCATTCAGAACATATAGCACGTTGCTGTAAGCAAGCAGATTCTCATTCAAAGTTGCAAGTTACTATGTAGGAACAAGTTTGTATAGGTATTTCAAAGATGCCCAGAACTGAGCTAAACTTGGTATGTGTCCAACTCCTAGAAATAACTTCATGCCCCATCTCCCTTACTTCCAGCTAGTAAGGATCATATAATTCCTAACAAAGTTTTGACACAGATTCCCAATTCGGGCATTCAGAACATATAGCACGTTGCTGTAAGCAAGCACATTTTCATTCAAAGTTGCAAGTTACTATGTAGGAACAAGTTTGTATAGGTATTTCAAAGATGCCCAGAACTGAGCTAAACTTGGTATGTGTCCAACTCCTAGAAATAACTTCATGCCCCATCTGCCTTACTTCCAGCTAGTAAGGATCACATAATTCCTAACAAAGTTTTGACACAGATTGCCAATTCGGGCATTCAGAACATATAGCACGTTGCTGTAAGCAAGCAGATTCTCATTCAAAGATGCAAGTTACTATGTAGGAACAAGTTTGTATAGGTATTTCAAAGATGCCCAGAACTGAGCTAAACTTGGTATGTGTCCAACTCCTAGAAATAACTTCATGCCCCATCTCCCTTACTTCCAGCTAGTAAGGATCACATAATTCCTAACAAAGTTTTGACACAGATTGCCAATTCGGGCATTCAGAACATATAGCACGTTGCTGTAAGCAAGCACATTCTCATTCAAAGATGCAAGTTACTATGTAGGAACAAGTTTGTATAGGTATTTCAAAGATGCCCAGAACTGAGCTAAACTTGGTATGTCTCCAACTCCAAGAAATAACTTCATGCCCCATCTCCCTTACTTCCAGCTAGTAAGGATCACATAATTCCTAACAAAGTTTTGACACAGATTCCCAATTCGGGCATTCAGAACATATAGCACGTTGCTGTAGGCAAGCACATTCTCATTCAAAGTTGCAAGTTACTAGGTAGGAAGAAGTTTGTATAGGTATTTCAAAGATGCCCAGAACTGAGCTAAACTTGGTATGTGTCCAACTCCTAGAAATAACTTCATGCCCCATCTCCCTTACTTCCAGCTAGTAAGGATCACATAATTCCTAACAAAGTTTTGACACAGATTCCCAATTCGGGCATTCAGAACATATAGCACGTTGCTGTAGGCAAGCACATTCTCATTCAAAGTTGCAAGTTACTATGTAGGAACAAGTTTGTATAGGTATTTCAAAGATGCCCAGAACTGAGCTAAACTTGGTATGTGTCCAACTCCTAGAAATAACTTCATGCCCCATCTCCCTTACTTCCAGCTAGTAAGGATCACATAATTCCTAACAGAGTTTTGACACAGATTCCCAATTCGGGCATTCAGAACATATAGCACGTTGCTGTAAGCAAGCACATTCTCATTCAAAGTTGCAAGTTACTATGTAGGAACAAGTTTGTATAGGTATTTCAAAGATGCCCAGAACTGAGCTAAAGTTGGTATGTGTCCAACTCCTAGAAATAACTTCATGCCCCATCTCCCTTACTTCCAGCTAGTAAGAATGACATAATTCCTAACAAAGTTTTTACACAGGTTCCCAATTCGGGCATTCAGAACATATAGCACGTTGCTGTAAGCAAGCACATTTTCATTCAAAGTTGCAAGTTACTATGTAGGAACAAGTTTGTATAGGTATTTCAAAGATGCCCAGAACTGAGCTAAACTTGGTATGTGTCCAACTCCTACAAATAACTTCATGCCCCATCTCCCTTACTTCCAGCTAGTAAGGATCACATAATTCCTAACAAAGTTTTGACACAGATTCCCAATTCGGGCATTCAGAACATATAGCACGTTGCTGTAAGCAAGCACATTCTCATTCAAAGATGTAAGTTACTATGTAGGAACAAGTTTGTATAGGTATTTCAAAGATGCCCAGAACTGAGCTAAACTTGGTATGTGTCCAACTCCTAGAAATAACTTCATGCCCCATCTCCCTTACTTCCAGCTAGTAAGGATCATATAATTCCTAACAAAGTTTTGACACAGATTCCCAATTCGGGCATTCAGAACATATAGCACGTTGCTGTAAGCAAGCAGATTCTCATTCAAAGATGCAAGTTACTATGTAGGAACAAGTTTGTATAGGTATTTCAAAGATGCCCAGAACTGAGCTAAACTTGGTATGTGTCCAACTCCTAGAAATAACTTCATGCCCCATCTCCCTTACTTCCAGCTAGTAAGGATCACATAATTCCTAACAAAGTTTTGACACAGATTGCCAATTCGGGCATTCAGAACATATAGCACGTTGCTGTAAGCAAGCACATTCTCATTCAAAGATGCAAGTTACTATGTAGGAACAAGTTTGTATAGGTATTTCAAAGATGCCCAGAACTGAGCTAAACTTGGTATGTCTCCAACTCCAAGAAATAACTTCATGCCCCATCTCCCTTACTTCCAGCTAGTAAGGATCACATAATTCCTAACAAAGTTTTGACACAGATTCCCAATTCGGGCATTCAGAACATATAGCACGTTGCTGTAGGCAAGCACATTCTCATTCAAAGTTGCAAGTTACTATGTAGGAACAAGTTTGTATAGGTATTTCAAAGATGCCCAGAACTGAGCTAAACTTGGTATGTGTCCAACTCCTAGAAATAACTTCATGCCCCATCTCCCTTACTTCCAGCTAGTAAGGATCACATAATTCCTAACAAAGTTTTGACACAGATTCCCAATTCGGGCATTCAGAACATATAGCACGTTGCTGTAGGCAAGCACATTCTCATTCAAAGTTGCAAGTTACTATGTAGGAACAAGTTTGTATAGGTATTTCAAAGATGCCCAGAACTGAGCTAAACTTGGTATGTGTCCAACTCCTAGAAATAACTTCATGCCCCATCTCCCTTACTTCCAGCTAGTAAGGATCACATAATTCCTAACAGAGTTTTGACACAGATTCCCAATTCGGGCATTCAGAACATATAGCACGTTGCTGTAAGCAAGCACATTCTCATTCAAAGTTGCAAGTTACTATGTAGGAACAAGTTTGTATAGGTATTTCAAAGATGCCCAGAACTGAGCTAAAGTTGGTATGTGTCCAACTCCTAGAAATAACTTCATGCCCCATCTCCCTTACTTCCAGCTAGTAAGAATGACATAATTCCTAACAAAGTTTTTACACAGGTTCCCAATTCGGGCATTCAGAACATATAGCACGTTGCTGTAAGCAAGCACATTTTCATTCAAAGTTGCAAGTTACTATGTAGGAACAAGTTTGTATAGGTATTTCAAAGATGCCCAGAACTGAGCTAAACTTGGTATGTGTCCAACTCCTACAAATAACTTCATGCCCCATCTCCCTTACTTCCAGCTAGTAAGGATCACATAATTCCTAACAAAGTTTTGACACAGATTCCCAATTCGGGCATTCAGAACATATAGCACGTTGCTGTAAGCAAGCACATTCTCATTCAAAGATGTAAGTTACTATGTAGGAACAAGTTTGTATAGGTATTTCAAAGATGCCCAGAACTGAGCTAAACTTGGTATGTGTCCAACTCCTAGAAATAACTTCATGCCCCATCTCCCTTACTTCCAGCTAGTAAGGATCATATAATTCCTAACAAAGTTTTGACACAGATTCCCAATTCGGGCATTCAGAACATATAGCACGTTGCTGTAAGCAAGCACATTTTCATTCAAAGTTGCAAGTTACTATGTAGGAACAAGTTTGTATAGGTATTTCAAAGATGCCCAGAACTGAGCTAAACTTGGTATGTGTCCAACTCCTAGAAATAACTTCATGCCCCATCTGCCTTACTTCCAGCTAGTAAGGATCACATAATTCCTAACAAAGTTTTGACACAGATTGCCAATTCGGGCATTCAGAACATATAGCACGTTGCTGTAAGCAAGCAGATTCTCATTCAAAGATGCAAGTTACTATGTAGGAACAAGTTTGTATAGGTATTTCAAAGATGCCCAGAACTGAGCTAAACTTGGTATGTGTCCAACTCCTAGAAATAACTTCATGCCCCATCTCCCTTACTTCCAGCTAGTAAGGATCACATAATTCCTAACAAAGTTTTGACACAGATTCCCAATTCGGGCATTCAGAACATATAGCACGTTGCTGTAAGCAAGCACATTCTCATTCAAAGTTGCAAGTTACTATGTAGGAACAAGTTTGTATAGGTATTTCAAAGATGCCCAGAACTGAGCTAAACTTGGTATGTGTCCAACTCCTAGAAATAACTTCATGCCCCATCTCCCTTACTTCCAGCTAGTAAGGATCACATAATTCCTAACAAAGTTTTGACACAGATTCCCAATTCCGGCATTCAGAACATATAGCACGTTGCTGTAAGCAAGCAGATTCTCATTAAAGATGCAAGTTACCATGTAGGAACAAGTTTGTATAGGTATTTCAAAGATGCCCAGAACTGAGCTAAACTTGGTATGTGTCCAACTCCTAGAAATAACTTCATGCCCCATCTCCCTTACTTCCAGCTAGTAAGGATCACATAATTCCTAACAAAGTTTTGACACAGATTGCCAATTCGGGCTTTCAGAACATATAGCACGTTGCTGTAAGCAAGCACATTCTCATTCAAAGATGCAAGTTACTATGTAGGAACAAGTTTGTATAGGTATTTCAAAGATGCCCAGAACTGAGCTAAACTTGGTATGTGTCCAACTCCTAGAAATAACTTCATGCCCCATCTCCCTTACTTCCAGCTAGTAAGGATCACATAATTCCTAACAAAGTTTTGACACAGATTCCCAATTCGGGCATTCAGAACATATAGCACGTTGCTGCAGGCAAGCACATTCTCATTCAAAGTTGCAAGTTACTATGTAGGAACAAGTTTGTATAGGTATTTCAAAGATGCCCAGAACTGAGCTAAACTTGGTATGTGTCCAACTCCTAGAAATAACTTCATGCCCCATCTCCCTTACTTCCAGCTAGTAAGGATCACATAATTCCTAACAAAGTTTTGACACAGATTCCCAATTCGGGCATTCAGAACATATAGCACGTTGCTGTAGGCAAGCACATTCTCATTCAAAGTTGCAAGTTACTATGTAGGAACAAGTTTGTATAGGTATTTCAAAGATGCCCAGAACTGAGCTAAACTTGGTATGTGTCCAACTCCTAGAAATAACTTCATGCCCCATCTCCCTTACTTCCAGCTAGTAAGGATCACATAATTCCTAACAAAGTTTTGACACAGATTCCCAATTCGGGCATTCAGAACATATAGCACGTTGCTGTAGGCAAGCACATTCTCATTCAAAGTTGCAAGTTACTATGTAGGAACAAGTTTGTATAGGTATTTCAAAGATGCCCAGAACTGAGCTAAACTTGGTATGTGTCCAACTCCTAGAAATAACTTCATGCCCCATCTCCCTTACTTCCAGCTAGTAAGGATCACATAATTCCTAACAGAGTTTTGACACAGATTCCCAATTCGGGCATTCAGAACATATAGCACGTTGCTGTAAGCAAGCACATTCTCATTCAAAGTTGCAAGTTACTATGTAGGAACAAGTTTGTATAGGTATTTCAAAGATGCCCAGAACTGAGCTAAAGTTGGTATGTGTCCAACTCCTAGAAATAACTTCATGCCCCATCTCCCTTACTTCCAGCTAGTAAGAATGACATAATTCCTAACAAAGTTTTTACACAGGTTCCCAATTCGGGCATTCAGAACATATAGCACGTTGCTGTAAGCAAGCACATTCTCATTCAAAGATGTAAGTTACTATGTAGGAACAAGTTTGTATAGGTATTTCAAAGATGCCCAGAACTGAGCTAAACTTGGTATGTGTCCAACTCCTAGAAATAACTTCATGCCCCATCTCCCTTACTTCCAGCTAGTAAGGATCATATAATTCCTAACAAAGTTTTGACACAGATTCCCAATTCGGGCATTCAGAACATATAGCACGTTGCTGTAAGCAAGCACATTTTCATTCAAAGTTGCAAGTTACTATGTAGGAACAAGTTTGTATAGGTATTTCAAAGATGCCCAGAACTGAGCTAAACTTGGTATGTCTCCAACTCCAAGAAATAACTTCATGCCCCATCTCCGTTACTTCCAGCTAGTAAGGATCACATAATTCCTAACAAAGTTTTGACACAGATTGCCAATTCGGGCATTCAGAACATATAGCACGTTGCTGTAAGCAAGCACATTCTCATTCAAAGTTGCAAGTTACTATGTAGGAACAAGTTTGTATAGGTATTTCAAAGACGCCCAGAACTGAGCTAAACTTGGTATGTGTCCAACTCCTAGAAATAACTTCATGCCCCATCTCCCTTACTTCCAGCTAGTAAGGATCACATAATTCCTAACAAAGTTTTGACACAGATTGCCAATTCGGGAATTCAGAACACATAGCACGTTGCTGTAAGCAAGCACATTCTCATTCAAAGATGCAAGTTACTATGTAGGAACAAGTTTGTATAGGTATTTCAAAGATGCCCAGAACTGAGCTAAACTTGGTATGTGTCCAACTCCTAGAAATAACTTCATGCCCCATCTCCCTTACTTCCAGCTAGTAAGGATCACATAATTCCTAACAAAGTTTTGACACAGATTCCCAATTCGGGCATTCAGAACATATAGCACGTTGCTGTAAGCAAGCAGATTCTCATTCAAAGTTGCAAGTTACTATGTAGGAACAAGTTTGTATAGGTATTTCAAAGATGCCCAGAACTGAGCTAAAGTTGGTATGTGTCCAACTCCTTGAAATAACATCATGCCCCATCTCCCTTACTTCCAGCTAGTAAGAATGACATAATTCCTAACAAAGTTTTTACACAGGTTCCCAATTCGGGCATTCAGAACATATAGCACGTTGCTGTAAGCAAGCACATTTTCATTCAAAGTTGCAAGTTACTATGTAGGAACAAGTTTGTATAGGTATTTCAAAGATGCCCAGAACTGAGCTAAACTTGGTATGTGTCCAACTCCTACAAATAACTTCATGCCCCATCTCCCTTACTTCCAGCTAGTAAGGATCACATAATTCCTAACAAAGTTTTGACACAGATTCCCAATTCGGGCATTCAGAATATATAGCACGTTGCTGTAAGCAAGCACATTCTCATTCAAAGATGCAAGTTACTATGTAGGAACAAGTTTGTATAGGTATTTCAAAGATGCCCAGAACTGAGCTAAACTTGGTATGTGTCCAACTCCTAGAAATAACTTCATGCCCCATCTGCCTTACTTCCAGCTAGTAAGGATCACATAATTCCTAACAAAGTTTTGACACAGATTGCCAATTCGGGCATTCAGAACATATAGCACGTTGCTGTAAGCAAGCAGATTCTCATTCAAAGATGCAAGTTACTATGTAGGAACAAGTTTGTATAGGTATTTCAAAGATGCCCAGAACTGAGCTAAACTTGGTATGTGTCCAACTCCTAGAAATAACTTCATGCCCCATCTCCCTTACTTCCAGCTAGTAAGGATCACATAATTCCTAACAAAGTTTTGACACAGATTGCCAATTCGGGCATTCAGAACATATAGCACGTTGCTGTAAGCAAGCACATTCTCATTCAAAGATGCAAGTTACTATGTAGGAACAAGTTTGTATAGGTATTTCAAAGATGCCCAGAACTGAGCTAAACTTGGTATGTCTCCAACTCCAAGAAATAACTTCATGCCCCATCTCCCTTACTTCCAGCTAGTAAGGATCACATAATTCCTAACAAAGTTTTGACACAGATTCCCAATTCGGGCATTCAGAACATATAGCACGTTGCTGTAGGCAAGCACATTCTCATTCAAAGTTGCAAGTTACTATGTAGGAACAAGTTTGTATAGGTATTTCAAAGATGCCCAGAACTGAGCTAAACTTGGTATGTGTCCAACTCCTAGAAATAACTTCATGCCCCATCTCCCTTACTTCCAGCTAGTAAGGATCACATAATTCCTAACAAAGTTTTGACACAGATTCCCAATTCGGGCATTCAGAACATATAGCACGTTGCTGTAGGCAAGCACATTCTCATTCAAAGTTGCAAGTTACTATGTAGGAACAAGTTTGTATAGGTATTTCAAAGATGCCCAGAACTGAGCTAAACTTGGTATGTGTCCAACTCCTAGAAATAACTTCATGCCCCATCTCCCTTACTTCCAGCTAGTAAGGATCACATAATTCCTAACAGAGTTTTGACACAGATTCCCAATTCGGGCATTCAGAACATATAGCACGTTGCTGTAAGCAAGCACATTCTCATTCAAAGTTGCAAGTTACTATGTAGGAACAAGTTTGTATAGGTATTTCAAAGATGCCCAGAACTGAGCTAAAGTTGGTATGTGTCCAACTCCTAGAAATAACTTCATGCCCCATCTCCCTTACTTCCAGCTAGTAAGAATGACATAATTCCTAACAAAGTTTTTACACAGGTTCCCAATTCGGGCATTCAGAACATATAGCACGTTGCTGTAAGCAAGCACATTTTTATTCAAAGTTGCAAGTTACTATGTAGGAACAAGTTTGTATAGGTATTTCAAAGATGCCCAGAACTGAGCTAAACTTGGTATGTGTCCAACTCCTAGAAATAACTTCATGCCCCATCTGCCTTACTTCCAGCTAGTAAGGATCACATAATTCCTAACAAAGTTTTGACACAGATTCCCAATTCGGGCATTCAGAACATATAGCACGTTGCTGTAAGCAAGCACATTCTCATTCAAAGATGTAAGTTACTATGTAGGAACAAGTTTGTATAGGTATTTCAAAGATGCCCAGAACTGAGCTAAACTTGGTATGTGTCCAACTCCTAGAAATAACTTCATGCCCCATCTCCCTTACTTCCAGCTAGTAAGGATCATATAATTCCTAACAAAGTTTTGACACAGATTCCCAATTCGGGCATTCAGAACATATAGCACGTTGCTGTAAGCAAGCACATTTTCATTCAAAGTTGCAAGTTACTATGTAGGAACAAGTTTGTATAGGTATTTCAAAGATGCCCAGAACTGAGCTAAACTTGGTATGTGTCCAACTCCTAGAAATAACTTCATGCCCCATCTGCCTTACTTCCAGCTAGTAAGGATCACATAATTCCTAACAAAGTTTTGACACAGATTGCCAATTCGGGCATTCAGAACATATAGCACGTTGCTGTAAGCAAGCAGATTCTCTTTCAAAGATGCAAGTTACTATGTAGGAACAAGTTTGTATAGGTATTTCAAAGATGCCCAGAACTGAGCTAAACTTGGTATGTGTCCAACTCCTAGAAATAACTTCATGCCCCATCTCCCTTACTTCCAGCTAGTAAGGATCACATAATTCCTAACAAAGTTTTGACACAGATTGCCAATTCGGGCATTCAGAACATATAGCACGTTGCTGTAAGCAAGCACATTCTCATTCAAAGATGCAAGTTACTATGTAGGAACAAGTTTGTATAGGTATTTCAAAGATGCCCAGAACTGAGCTAAACTTGGTATGTGTCCAACTCCTAGAAATAACTTCATGCCCCATCTCCCTTACTTCCAGCTAGTAAGGATCACATAATTCCTAACAAAGTTTTGACACAGATTCCCAATTCGGGCATTCAGAACATATAGCACGTTGCTGTAAGCAAGCACATTCTCATTCAAAGTTGCAAGTTACTATGTAGGAACAAGTTTGTATAGGTATTTCAAAGATGCCCAGAACTGAGCTAAACTTGGTATGTGTCCAACTCCTAGAAATAACTTCATGCCCCATCTCCCTTACTTCCAGCTAGTAAGGATCACATAATTCCTAACAAAGTTTTGACACAGATTCCCAATTCGGGCATTCAGAACATATAGCACGTTGCTGTAAGCAAGCAGATTCTCATTCAAAGTTGCAAGTTACTATGTAGGAACAAGTTTGTATAGGTATTTCAAAGATGCCCAGAACTGAGCTAAAGTTGGTATGTGTCCAACTCCTAGAAATAACTTCATGCCCCATCTCCCTTACTTCCAGCTAGTAAGAATGACATAATTCCTAACAAAGTTTTTACACAGGTTCCCAATTCGGGCATTCAGAACATATAGCACGTTGCTGTAAGCAAGCACATTTTCATTCAAAGTTGCAAGTTACTATGTAGGAACAAGTTTGTATAGGTATTTCAAAGATGCCCAGAACTGAGCTAAACTTGGTATGTGTCCAACTCCTACAAATAACTTCATGCCCCATCTCCCTTACTTCCAGCTAGTAAGGATCACATAATTCCTAACAAAGTTTTGACACAGATTCCCAATTCGGGCATTCAGAACATATAGCACGTTGCTGTAAGCAAGCACATTCTCATTCAAAGATGTAAGTTACTATGTAGGAACAAGTTTGTATAGGTATTTCAAAGATGCCCAGAACTGAGCTAAACTTGGTATGTGTCCAACTCCTAGAAATAACTTCATGCCCCATCTCCCTTACTTCCAGCTAGTAAGGATCATATAATTCCTAACAAAGTTTTGACACAGATTCCCAATTCGGGCATTCAGAACATATAGCACGTTGCTGTAAGCAAGCACATTTTCATTCAAAGTTGCAAGTTACTATGTAGGAACAAGTTTGTATAGGTATTTCAAAGATGCCCAGAACTGAGCTAAACTTGGTATGTCTCCAACTCCAAGAAATAACTTCATGCCCCATCTCCGTTACTTCCAGCTAGTAAGGATCACATAATTCCTAACAAAGTTTTGACACAGATTGCCAATTCGGGCATTCAGAACATATAGCACGTTGCTGTAAGCAAGCACATTCTCATTCAAAGTTGCAAGTTACTATGTAGGAACAAGTTTGTATAGGTATTTCAAAGACGCCCAGAACTGAGCTAAACTTGGTATGTGTCCAACTCCTAGAAATAACTTCATGCCCCATCTCCCTTACTTCCAGCTAGTAAGGATCACATAATTCCTAACAAAGTTTTGACACAGATTGCCAATTCGGGAATTCAGAACATATAGCACGTTGCTGTAAGCAAGCACATTTTCATTCAAATTTGCAAGTTACTATGTAGGAACAAGTTTGTATAGGTATTTCAAAGATGCCCAGAACTGAGCTAAACTTGGTATGTGTCCAACTCCTACAAATAACTTCATGCCCCATCTCCCTTACTTCCAGCTAGTAAGGATCACATAATTCCTAACAAAGTTTTGACACAGATTCCCAATTCGGGCATTCAGAATATATAGCACGTTGCTGTAAGCAAGCACATTCTCATTCAAAGATGCAAGTTACTATGTAGGAACAAGTTTGTATAGGTATTTCAAAGATGCCCAGAACTGAGCTAAACTTGGTATGTGTCCAACTCCTAGAAATAACTTCATGCCCCATCTCCCTTACTTCCAGCTAGTAAGGATCATATAATTCCTAACAAAGTTTTGACACAGATTCCCAATTCGGGCATTCAGAACATATAGCACGTTGCTGTAAGCAAGCACATTTTCATTCAAAGTTGCAAGTTACTATGTAGGAACAAGTTTGTATAGGTATTTCAAAGATGCCCAGAACTGAGCTAAACTTGGTATGTGTCCAACTCCTAGAAATAACTTCATGCCCCATCTCCCTTACTTCCAGCTAGTAAGGATCACATAATTCCTAACAAAGTTTTGACACAGATTGCCAATTCGGGCATTCAGAACATATAGCACGTTGCTGTAAGCAAGCACATTCTCATTCAAAGATGCAAGTTACTATGTAGGAACAAGTTTGTATAGGTATTTCAAAGATGCCCAGAACTGAGCTAAACTTGGTATGTCTCCAACTCCAAGAAATAACTTCATGCCCCATCTCCCTTACTTCCAGCTAGTAAGGATCACATAATTCCTAACAAAGTTTTGACACAGATTCCCAATTCGGGCATTCAGAACATATAGCACGTTGCTGTAGGCAAGCACATTCTCATTCAAAGTTGCAAGTTACTATGTAGGAACAAGTTTGTATAGGTATTTCAAAGATGCCCAGAACTGAGCTAAACTTGGTATGTGTCCAACTCCTAGAAATAACTTCATGCCCCATCTCCCTTACTTCCAGCTAGTAAGGATCACATAATTCCTAACAAAGTTTTGACACAGATTCCCAATTCGGGCATTCAGAACATATAGCACGTTGCTGTAGGCAAGCACATTCTCATTCAAAGTTGCAAGTTACTATGTAGGAACAAGTTTGTATAGGTATTTCAAAGATGCCCAGAACTGAGCTAAACTTGGTATGTGTCCAACTCCTAGAAATAACTTCATGCCCCATCTCCCTTACTTCCAGCTAGTAAGGATCACATAATTCCTAACAGAGTTTTGACACAGATTCCCAATTCGGGCATTCAGAACATATAGCACGTTGCTGTAAGCAAGCACATTCTCATTCAAAGTTGCAAGTTACTATGTAGGAACAAGTTTGTATAGGTATTTCAAAGATGCCCAGAACTGAGCTAAAGTTGGTATGTGTCCAACTCCTAGAAATAACTTCATGCCCCATCTCCCTTACTTCCAGCTAGTAAGAATGACATAATTCCTAACAAAGTTTTTACACAGGTTCCCAATTCGGGCATTCAGAACATATAGCACGTTGCTGTAAGCAAGCACATTTTCATTCAATGTTGCAAGTTACTATGTAGGAACAAGTTTGTATAGGTATTTCAAAGATGCCCAGAACTGAGCTAAACTTGGTATGTGTCCAACTCCTACAAATAACTTCATGCCCCATCTCCCTTACTTCCAGCTAGTAAGGATCACATAATTCCTAACAAAGTTTTGACACAGATTCCCAATTCGGGCATTCAGAACATATAGCACGTTGCTGTAAGCAAGCACATTCTCATTCAAAGATGTAAGTTACTATGTAGGAACAAGTTTGTATAGGTATTTCAAAGATGCCCAGAACTGAGCTAAACTTGGTATGTGTCCAACTCCTAGAAATAACTTCATGCCCCATCTCCCTTACTTCCAGCTAGTAAGGATCATATAATTCCTAACAAAGTTTTGACACAGATTCCCAATTCGGGCATTCAGAACATATAGCACGTTGCTGTAAGCAAGCACATTTTCATTCAAAGTTGCAAGTTACTATGTAGGAACAAGTTTGTATAGGTATTTCAAAGATGCCCAGAACTGAGCTAAACTTGGTATGTGTCCAACTCCTAGAAATAACTTCATGCCCCATCTGCCTTACTTCCAGCTAGTAAGGATCACATAATTCCTAACAAAGTTTTGACACAGATTGCCAATTCGGGCATTCAGAACATATAGCACGTTGCTGTAAGCAAGCAGATTCTCTTTCAAAGATGCAAGTTACTATGTAGGAACAAGTTTGTATAGGTATTTCAAAGATGCCCAGAACTGAGCTAAACTTGGTATGTGTCCAACTCCTAGAAATAACTTCATGCCCCATCTCCCTTACTTCCAGCTAGTAAGGATCACATAATTCCTAACAAAGTTTTGACACAGATTGCCAATTCGGGCATTCAGAACATATAGCACGTTGCTGTAAGCAAGCACATTCTCATTCAAAGATGCAAGTTACTATGTAGGAACAAGTTTGTATAGGTATTTCAAAGATGCCCAGAACTGAGCTAAACTTGGTATGTGTCCAACTCCTAGAAATAACTTCATGCCCCATCTCCCTTACTTCCAGCTAGTAAGGATCACATAATTCCTAACAAAGTTTTGACACAGATTCCCAATTCGGGCATTCAGAACATATAGCACGTTGCTGTAAGCAAGCACATTCTCATTCAAAGTTGCAAGTTACTATGTAGGAACAAGTTTGTATAGGTATTTCAAAGATGCCCAGAACTGAGCTAAAGTTGGTATGTGTCCAACTCCTAGAAATAACTTCATGCCCCATCTCCCTTACTTCCAGCTAGTAAGAATGACATAATTCCTAACAAAGTTTTTACACAGGTTCCCAATTCGGGCATTCAGAACATATAGCACGTTGCTGTAAGCAAGCACATTTTTATTCAAAGTTGCAAGTTACTATGTAGGAACAAGTTTGTATAGGTATTTCAAAGATGCCCAGAACTGAGCTAAACTTGGTATGTGTCCAACTCCTACAAATAACTTCATGCCCCATCTCCCTTACTTCCAGCTAGTAAGGATCACATAATTCCTAACAAAGTTTTGACACAGATTCCCAATTCGGGCATTCAGAACATATAGCACGTTGCTGTAAGCAAGCACATTCTCATTCAAAGATGTAAGTTACTATGTAGGAACAAGTTTGTATAGGTATTTCAAAGATGCCCAGAACTGAGCTAAACTTGGTATGTGTCCAACTCCTAGAAATAACTTCATGCCCCATCTCCCTTACTTCCAGCTAGTAAGGATCATATAATTCCTAACAAAGTTTTGACACAGATTCCCAATTCGGGCATTCAGAACATATAGCACGTTGCTGTAAGCAAGCACATTTTCATTCAAAGTTGCAAGTTACTATGTAGGAACAAGTTTGTATAGGTATTTCAAAGATGCCCAGAACTGAGCTAAACTTGGTATGTGTCCAACTCCTAGAAATAACTTCATGCCCCATCTGCCTTACTTCCAGCTAGTAAGGATCACATAATTCCTAACAAAGTTTTGACACAGATTGCCAATTCGGGCATTCAGAACATATAGCACGTTGCTGTAAGCAAGCAGATTCTCTTTCAAAGATGCAAGTTACTATGTAGGAACAAGTTTGTATAGGTATTTCAAAGATGCCCAGAACTGAGCTAAACTTGGTATGTGTCCAACTCCTAGAAATAACTTCATGCCCCATCTCCCTTACTTCCAGCTAGTAAGGATCACATAATTCCTAACAGAGTTTTGACACAGATTCCCAATTCGGGCATTCAGAACATATAGCACGTTGCTGTAAGCAAGCACATTCTCATTCAAAGTTGCAAGTTACTATGTAGGAACAAGTTTGTATAGGTATTTCAAAGATGCCCAGAACTGAGCTAAAGTTGGTATGTGTCCAACTCCTAGAAATAACTTCATGCCCCATCTCCCTTACTTCCAGCTAGTAAGAATGACATAATTCCTAACAAAGTTTTTACACAGGTTCCCAATTCGGGCATTCAGAACATATAGCACGTTGCTGTAAGCAAGCACATTTTCATTCAAAGTTGCAAGTTACTATGTAGGAACAAGTTTGTATAGGTATTTCAAAGATGCCCAGAACTGAGCTAAACTTGGTATGTGTCCAACTCCTACAAATAACTTCATGCCCCATCTCCCTTACTTCCAGCTAGTAAGGATCACATAATTCCTAACAAAGTTTTGACACAGATTCCCAATTCGGGCATTCAGAACATATAGCACGTTGCTGTAAGCAAGCACATTCTCATTCAAAGATGTAAGTTACTATGTAGGAACAAGTTTGTATAGGTATTTCAAAGATGCCCAGAACTGAGCTAAACTTGGTATGTGTCCAACTCCTAGAAATAACTTCATGCCCCATCTCCCTTACTTCCAGCTAGTAAGGATCATATAATTCCTAACAAAGTTTTGACACAGATTCCCAATTCGGGCATTCAGAACATATAGCACGTTGCTGTAAGCAAGCACATTTTCATTCAAAGTTGCAAGTTACTATGTAGGAACAAGTTTGTATAGGTATTTCAAAGATGCCCAGAACTGAGCTAAACTTGGTATGTGTCCAACTCCTAGAAATAACTTCATGCCCCATCTGCCTTACTTCCAGCTAGTAAGGATCACATAATTCCTAACAAAGTTTTGACACAGATTGCCAATTCGGGCATTCAGAACATATAGCACGTTGCTGTAAGCAAGCAGATTCTCTTTCAAAGATGCAAGTTACTATGTAGGAACAAGTTTGTATAGGTATTTCAAAGATGCCCAGAACTGAGCTAAACTTGGTATGTGTCCAACTCCTAGAAATAACTTCATGCCCCATCTCCCTTACTTCCAGCTAGTAAGGATCACATAATTCCTAACAAAGTTTTGACACAGATTGCCAATTCGGGCATTCAGAACATATAGCACGTTGCTGTAAGCAAGCACATTCTCATTCAAAGATGCAAGTTACTATGTAGGAACAAGTTTGTATAGGTATTTCAAAGATGCCCAGAACTGAGCTAAACTTGGTATGTGTCCAACTCCTAGAAATAACTTCATGCCCCATCTCCCTTACTTCCAGCTAGTAAGGATCACATAATTCCTAACAAAGTTTTGACACAGATTCCCAATTCGGGCATTCAGAACATATAGCACGTTGCTGTAAGCAAGCACATTCTCATTCAAAGTTGCAAGTTACTATGTAGGAACAAGTTTGTATAGGTATTTCAAAGATGCCCAGAACTGAGCTAAACTTGGTATGTGTCCAACTCCTAGAAATAACTTCATGCCCCATCTCCCTTACTTCCAGCTAGTAAGGATCACATAATTCCTAACAAAGTTTTGACACAGATTCCCAATTCCGGCATTCAGAACATATAGCACGTTGCTGTAAGCAAGCAGATTCTCATTAAAGATGCAAGTTACCATGTAGGAACAAGTTTGTATAGGTATTTCAAAGATGCCCAGAACTGAGCTAAACTTGGTATGTGTCCAACTCCTAGAAATAACTTCATGCCCCATCTCCCTTACTTCCAGCTAGTAAGGATCACATAATTCCTAACAAAGTTTTGACACAGATTCCCAATTCGGGCTTTCAGAACATATAGCACGTTGCTGTAAGCAAGCACATTCTCATTCAAAGATGCAAGTTACTATGTAGGAACAAGTTTGTATAGGTATTTCAAAGATGCCCAGAACTGAGCTAAACTTGGTATGTGTCCAACTCCTAGAAATAACTTCATGCCCCATCTCCCTTACTTCCAGCTAGTAAGGATCACATAATTCCTAACAAAGTTTTGACACAGATTCCCAATTCGGGCATTCAGAACATATAGCACGTTGCTGCAAGCAAGCACATTCTCATTCAAAGTTGCAAGTTACTATGTAGGAACAAGTTTGTATAGGTATTTCAAAGATGCCCAGAACTGAGCTAAACTTGGTATGTGTCCAACTCCTAGAAATAACTTCATGCCCCATCTCCCTTACTTCCAGCTAGTAAGGATCACATAATTCCTAACAAAGTTTTGACACAGATTCCCAATTCGGGCATTCAGAACATATAGCACGTTGCTGTAGGCAAGCACATTCTCATTCAAAGTTGCAAGTTACTATGTAGGAACAAGTTTGTATAGGTATTTCAAAGATGCCCAGAACTGAGCTAAACTTGGTATGTGTCCAACTCCTAGAAATAACTTCATGCCCCATCTCCCTTACTTCCAGCTAGTAAGGATCACATAATTCCTAACAAAGTTTTGACACAGATTCCCAATTCGGGCATTCAGAACATATAGCACGTTGCTGTAGGCAAGCACATTCTCATTCAAAGTTGCAAGTTACTATGTAGGAACAAGTTTGTATAGGTATTTCAAAGATGCCCAGAACTGAGCTAAACTTGGTATGTGTCCAACTCCTAGAAATAACTTCATGCCCCATCTCCCTTACTTCCAGCTAGTAAGGATCACATAATTCCTAACAAAGTTTTTACACAGGTTCCCAATTCGGGCATTCAGAACATATAGCACGTTGCTGTAAGCAAGCACATTTTCATTCAAAGTTGCAAGTTACTATGTAGGAACAAGTTTGTATAGGTATTTCAAAGATGCCCAGAACTGAGCTAAACTTGGTATGTGTCCAACTCCTACAAATAACTTCATGCCCCATCTCCCTTACTTCCAGCTAGTAAGGATCACATAATTCCTAACAAAGTTTTGACACAGATTGCCCATTCGGGCATTCAGAACATATAGCACGTTGCTGCAAGCAAGCACATTCTCATTCAAAGATGCAAGTTACTAGGTAGGAACAAGGTTGTATAGGTATTTCAAAGATGCCCAGAACTGAGCTAAACTTGGTATGTGTCCAACTCCTAGAAATAACTTCATGCCCCATCTCCCTTACTTCCAGCTAGTAAGGATCACATAATTCCTAACAAAGTTTTGACACAGATTCCCAATTCGGGCATTCAGAACATATAGCACGTTGCTGTAAGCAAGCACATTCTCATTCAAAGATGCAAGTTACTATGTAGGAACAAGTTTGTATAGGTATTTCAAAGATGCCCAGAACTGAGCTAAACTTGGTATGTGTCCAACTCCTAGAAATAACTTCATGCCCCATCTCCCTTACTTCCAGCTAGTAAGGATCACATAATTCCTAACAAAGTTTTGACACAGATTGCCAATTCGGGCATTCAGAACATGTAGCACGTTGCTGTAAGCAAGCAGATTCTCATTCAAAGATGCAAGTTACTATGTAGGAACAAGTTTGTATAGGTATTTCAAAGATGCCCAGAACTGAGCTAAACATGGTATGTGTCCAACTCCTAGAAATAACTTCATGCCCCATCTCCCTTACTTCCAGCTAGTAAGGATCACATAATTCCTAACAAAGTTTTGACAGAGATTCCCTATTCGGGCATTCAGAACATATAGCACGTTGCTGCAAGCAAGCACATTTTCATTCAAAGATGCAAGTTACTAGGTAGGAACAAGGTTGTATAGGTATTTCAAAGATGCCCAGAACTGAGCTAAACTTGGTATGTGTCCAACTCCTAGAAATAACTTCATGCCCCATCTCCCTTACTTCCAGCTAGTAAGGATCACATAATTCCTAACAAAGTTTTGACACAGATTCCCTATTCGGGCATTCAGATCATATAGCACGTTGCTGCAAGCAAGCACATTCTCATTCAAAGTTGCAAGTTACTATGTAGGAACAAGTTTGTATAGGTATTTCAAAGATGCCCAGAACTGAGCTAAACTTGGTATGTGTCCAACTCCTAGAAATAACTTCATGCCCCATCTCCCTTACTTCCAGCTAGTAAGGATCACATAATTCCTAACAAAGTTTTGACACAGATTCCCAATTCGGGCATTCAGAACATATAGCACGTTGCTGTAAGCAAGCACATTCTCATTCAAAGATGCAAGTTACTATGTAGGAACAAGTTTGTATAGGTATTTCAAAGATGCCCAGAACTGAGCTAAACTTGGTATGTGTCTAAATCCTAGAAATAACTTCATGCCCCATCTCCCTTACTTCCAGCTAGTAAGGATCACATAATTCCTAACAAAGTTTTGACACAGATTGCCAATTCGGGCATTCAGAACATGTAGCACGTTGCTGTAAGCAAGCACATTCTCATTCAAAGATGCAAGTTACTATGTAGGAACAAGTTTGTATAGGTATTTCAAAGATGCCCAGAACTGAGCTAAACTTGGTATGTCTCCCACTCCAAGAAATAACTTCATGCCCCATCTCCCTTACTTCCAGCTAGTAAGGATCACATAATTCCTAACAAAGTTTTGACACAGATTCCCAATTCGGGCATTCAGAACATGTAGCACGTTGCTGTAAGCAAGCACATTCTCATTCAAAGTTGCAAGTTACTATGTAGGAACAAGTTTGTATAGGTATTTCAAAGATGCCCAGAACTGAGCTAAACTTGGTATGTGTCCAACTCCTAGAAATAACTTCATGCCCCATCTCCCTTACTTCCAGCTAGTAAGGATCACATAATTCCTAACAAAGTTTTGACACAGATTCCCAATTCGGGCATTAAGAACATATAGCACGTTGCTGTAAGCAAGCACATTCTCATTCAAAGATGCAAGTTACTATGTAGGAACAAGTTTGTATAGGTATTTCAAAGATGCCCAGAACTGAGCTAAACTTGGTATGTGTCCAACTCCTAGAAATAACTTCATGCCCCATCTCCCTTACTTCCAGCTAGTAAGGATCACATAATTCCTAACAAAGTTTTGACACAGATTGCCAATTCGGGCATTCAGAACATATAGCACGTTGCTGTAAGCAAGCACATTCTCATTCAAAGATGCAAGTTACTATGTAGGAACAAGTTTGTATAGGTATTTCAAAGATGCCCAGAACTGAGCTAAACTTGGTATGTGTCCAACTCCTAGAAATAACTTCATGCTCCATCTCCCTTACTTCCAGCTTGTAAGGATCACATAATTCCTAACAAAGTATTGACACAGATTCCCAAATCGGGCATTCAGAACATATAGCACGTTGCTGCAAGCAAGCACCTTCTCATTCAAAGTTGCAAGTTACTATGTAGGAACAAGTTTGTATAGGTATTTCAAAGATGCCCAGAACTGAGCTAAACTTGGTATGTGTCCAACTCCTAGAAATAACTTCATGCCCCATCTCCCTTACTTCCAGCTAGTAAGGATCACATAATTCCTAACAAAGTTTTGACACAGATTCCCAATTCGGGCATTCAGAACATATAGCACGTTGCTGTAAGCAAGCACATTTTCATTCAAAGTTGCAAGTTACTATGTAGGAACAAGTTTGTATAGGCATTTCAAAGATGCCCAGAACTGAGCTAAACTTGGTATGTGTCCAACTCCTAGAAATAACTTCATGCCCCATCTCCCTTACGTCCAGCTAGTAAGGATCACATAATTCCTAACAGTTTTGACACAGATTCCCAATTCGGGCATTCAGAACATATAGCACGTTGCTGTAAGCAAGCAGATTCTCATTCAAAGATGCAAGTTACTATGTAGGAACAAGTTTGTATAGGTATTTCAAAGATGCCCAGAACTGAGCTAAACTTGGTATGTGTCCAACTCCTAGAAATAACTTCATGCCCCATCTCCCTTACTTCCAGCTAGTAAGGATCACATAATTCCTAACAAAGTTTTGACACAGATTCCCTATTCGGGCATTCAGAACATATAGCACGTTGCTGCAAGCAAGCACATTCTCATTCAAAGATGCAAGTTACTAGGTAGGAACAAGGTTGTATAGGTATTTCAAAGATGCCCAGAACTGAGCTAAACTTGGTATGTGTCCAACTCCTAGAAATAACTTCATGCCCCATCTCCCTTACTTCCAGCTAGTAAGGATCACATAATTCCTAACAAAGTTTTGACACAGATTCCCTATTCGGGCATTCAGATCATATAGCACGTTGCTGCAAGCAAGCACATTCTCATTCAAAGTTGCAAGTTACTATGTAGGAACAAGTTTGTATAGGTATTTCAAAGATGCCCAGAACTGAGCTAAACTTGGTATGTGTCCAACTCCTAGAAATAACTTCATGCCCCATCTCCCTTACTTCCAGCTATTAAGGATCACATAATTCCTAACAAAGTTTTGACACAGATTCCCAATTCGGGCATTCAGAACATATAGCACGTTGCTGCAAGCAATCACATTCTCATTCACAGTTGCAAGTTACTATGTAGGAACAAGTTTGTATAGGTATTTCAAAGATGCCAAGAACTGAGCTAAACTTGGTATGTGTCAAACTCCTAGAAATAACTTCATGCCCCATCTCCCTTACTTCCAGCTAGTAAGGATCACATAATTCCTAACAAAGTTTTGACACAGATTCCCAATTCGGGCATTCAGAACATGTAGCACGTTGCTGTAAGCAAGCACATTCTCATTCAAAGATGCAAGTTACGATGTAGGAACAAGTTTGTATAGGTATTTCAAAGATGCCCAGAACTGAGCTAAACTTGGTATGTGTCCAACTCCTAGAAATAACTTCATGCCCCATCTCCCTTACTTCCAGCTAGTAAGGATCACATAATTCCTAACAAAGTTTTGACACAGATTGCCCATTCGGGCATTCAGAATATATAGCACGTTGCTGCAAGCAAGCACATTCTCATTCAAAGATGCAAGTTACTAGGTAGGAACAAGGTTGTATAGGTATTTCAAAGATGCCCAGAACTGAGCTAAACTTGGTATGTGTCCAACTCCTAGAAATAACTTCATGCCCCATCTCCCTTACTTCCAGCTAGTAAGGATCACATAATTCCTAACAAAGTTTTGACACAGATTCCCTATTCGGGCATTCAGATCATATAGCACGTTGCTGCAAGCAAGCACATTCTCATTCAAAGTTGCAAGTTACTATGTAGGAACAAGTTTGTATAGGTATTTCAAAGATGCCCAGAACTGAGCTAAACTTGGTATGTGTCCAACTCCTAGAAATAACTTCATGCCCCATCTCCCTTACTTCCAGCTAGTAAGGATCACATAATTCCTAACAAAGTTTTGACACAGATTGCCCATTCGGGCATTCAGAATATATAGCACGTTGCTGCAAGCAAGCACATTCTCATTCAAAGATGCAAGTTACTAGGTAGGAACAAGGTTGTATAGGTATTTCAAAGATGCCCAGAACTGAGCTAAACTTGGTATGTGTCCAACTCCTAGAAATAACTTCATGCCCCATCTCCCTTACTTCCAGCTAGTAAGGATCACATAATTCCTAACAAAGTTTTGACACAGATTCCCTATTCGGGCATTCAGATCATATAGCACGTTGCTGCAAGCAAGCACATTCTCATTCAAAGTTGCAAGTTACTATGTAGGAACAAGTTTGTATAGGTATTTCAAAGATGCCCAGAACTGAGCTAAACTTGGTATGTGTCCAACTCCTAGAAATAACTTCATGCCCCATCTCCCTTACTTCCAGCTAGTAAGGATCACATAATTCCTAACAAAGTTTTGACACAGATTCCCAATTCGGGCATTCAGAACATATAGCACGTTGCTGTAGGCAAGCAGATTCTCATTCAAAGTTGCAAGTTACTATGTAGGAACAAGTTTGTATAGGTATTTCAAAGATGCCCAGAACTGAGCTAAACTTGGTATGTGTCCAACTCCTAGAAATAACTTCATGCCCCATCTCCCTTACTTCCAGCTAGTAAGAATGACATAATTCCTAACAAAGTTTTGACACAGATTCCCAATTCGGGCATTCAGAACATATAGCACGTTTCTGTAAGCAAGCACATTTTCATTCAAAGTTGCAAGTTACTATGTAGGAACAAGTTTGTATAGGTATTTCAAAGATGCCCAGAACTGAGCTAAACTTGGTATGTGTCCAACTCCTAGAAATAACTTCATGCCCCATCTCCCTTACTTCCAGCTAGTAAGGATCACATAATTCCTAACAAAGTTTTGACACAGATTCCCAATTCGGGCATTCAGAACATATAGCACGTTGCTGTAAGCAAGCACATTCTCATTCAAAGATGCAAGTTACTAGGTAGGAACAAGTTTGTATAGGTATTTCAAAGATGCCCAGAACTGAGCTAAACTTGGTATGTGTCCAACTCCTAGAAATAACTTCATGCCCCATCTCCCTTACTTCCAGCTAGTAAGGATCACATAATTCCTAACAAAGTTTTGACACAGATTCCCAATTCGGGCATTCAGAACATATAGCACGTTGCTGTAAGCAAGCACATTCTCATTCAAAGATGCAAGTTACTATGTAGGAACAAGTTTGTATAGGTATTTCAAAGATGCCCAGAACTGAGCTAAACTTGGTATGTGTCCAACTCCTAGAAATAACTTCATGCTCCATCTCCCTTACTTCCAGCTTGTAAGGATCACATAATTCCTAACAAAGTTTTGACACAGATTCCCAATTCGGGCATTCAGAACATATAGCACGTTGCTGCAAGCAAGCACATTCTCATTCAAAGTTGCAAGTTACTATGTAGGAACAAGTTTGTATAGGTATTTCAAAGATGCCCAGAACTGAGCTAAACTTGGTATGTCTCCAACTCCAAGAAATAACTTCATGCCCCATCTCCCTTACTTCCAGCTAGTAAGGATCGCATAATTACTAACAAAGTTTTGACACAGATTCCCAATTCGGGCATTCAGAACATATAGCACGTTGCTGTAAGCAAGCACATTTTCATTCAAAGTTGCAAGTTACTATGTAGGAACAAGTTTGTATAGGTATTTCAAAGATGCCCAGAACTGAGCTAAACTTGGTATGTGTCCAACTCCTAGAAAGAACTTCATGCCCCATCTCCCTTACTTCCAGCTAGTAAGGATCGCATAATTCCTAACAAAGTTTTGACACAGATTCCCAATTCGGGCATTAAGAACATATAGCACGTTGCTGTAAGCAAGCACATTCTCATTCAAAGTTGCAAGTTACTATGTAGGAACACGTTTGTATAGGTATTTCAAAGATGCCCAGAACTGAGCTAAACTTGGTATGTGTCCAACTCCTAGAAATAACTTCATGCCCCATCTCCCTTACTTCCAGCTAGTAAGGATCGCATAATTCCTCACAACGTTTTGACACAGATTCCCAATTCGGGCATTCAGAACATATAGCACGTTGCTGTAAGCAAGCACATTCTCATTCAAAGTTGCAAGTTACAATGTAGGAACAAGTTTGTATAGGTATTTCAAAGATGCCCAGAACTGAGCTAAACTTGGTATGTGTCCAACTCCTAGAAATAACTTCATGCCCCATCACCCTTACTTCCAGCTACTAAGGATCACATAATTCCTAACAAAGTTTTGACACAGATTCCCTATTCGGGCATTCAGAACATATAGCACGTTGCTGTAAGCAAGCAGATTCTCATTCAAAGATGCAAGTTACTAGGTAGGAACAAGTTTGTATAGGTATTTCAAAGATGCCCAGAACTGAGCTAAACTTGGTATGTGTCCAACTCCTAGAAATAACTTCATGCCCCATCTCCCTTACTTCCAGCTAGTAAGGATCACATAATTCCTAACAAAGTTTTGACACAGATTCCCAATTCGGGCATTCAGAACATACAGCACGTTGCTTAGAGCAAGCACATTCTCATTCAAAGATGCAAGTTACTATGTAGGAACAAGTTTGTATAGGTATTTCAAAGATGCCCAGAACTGAGCTAAACTTGGTATGTGTCCAACTCCTAGAAATAACTTCATGCTCCACCTCCCTTACTTCCAGCTAGTAAGGATCACATAATTCCTAACAAAGTTTTGACACAGATTCCCAAATCGGGCATTCAGAACATATAGCACGTTGCTGCAAGCAAGCACATTCTCATTCAAAGTTGCAAGTTACTATGTAGGAAAAAGTTTGTATAGGTATTTCAAAGATGCCCAGAACTGAGCTAAACTTGGTATGTCTCCAACTCCAAGAAATAACTTCATGCCCCATCTCCCTTACTTCCAGCTAGTAAGGATCACATAATTCCTAACAAAGTTTTGACACAGATTCCCTATTCGGGCATTCAGAACATATAGCACGTTGCTGTAAGCAAGCACATTCTCATTCAAAGTTGCAAGTTACTATGTAGGAAAAAGTTTGTATAGGTATTTCAAAGATGCCCAGAACTGAGCTAAACTTGGTATGTGTCCAACTCCTAGAAATAACTTCATGACCCATCTCCCTTACTTCCAGCTAGTAAGGATCACATAATTCCTAACAAAGTTTTGACACAGATTCCCAATTCGGGCATTCAGAACATATAGCACGTTGCTGTAAGCAAGCACATTCTCATTCAAAGATGCAAGTTACTATGTAGGAACAAGTTTGTATAGGTATTTCAAAGATGCCCAGAACTGAGCTAAACTTGGTATGTGTCCAACTCCTAGAAATAACTTCATGCCCCATCTCCCTTACTTCCAGCTAGTAAGGATCACATAATTCCTAACAAAGTTTTGACACAGATTCCCAATTCGGGCATTAAGAACATATAGCACGTTGCTGTAAGCAAGCAGATTCTCATTCAAAGATGCAAGTTACTATGTAGGAACAAGTTTGTATAGGTATTTCAAAAATGCCCAGAACTGAGCTAAACTTGGTATGTGTCCAACTCCTAGAAATAACTTCATGCCCCATCTCCCTTACTTCCAGCTAGTAAGGATCACATAATTCCTAACAAAGTTTTGACACAGATTCCCTATTCGGGCATTCAGAACATATAGCACGTTGCTGTAAGCAAGCACATTCTCATTCAAAGATGCAAGTTACTAGGTAGGAACAAGTTTGTATAGGTATTTCAAAGATGCCCAGAACTGAGCTAAACTTGTTATGTGTCCAACTCCTAGAAATAACTTCATGCCCCATCTCCCTTACTTCCAGCTATTAAGGATCACATAATTCCTAACAAAGTTTTGACACAGATTCCCTATTCGGGCATTCAGATCATATAGCACGTTGCTGCAAGCAAGCACATTCTCATTCAAAGTTGCAAGTTACTATGTAGGAACAAGTTTGTATAGGTATTTCAAAGATGCCCAGAACTGAGCTAAACTTGGTATGTCTCCAACTCCAAGAAAAAACTTCATGCCCCATCTCCCTTACTTCCAGCTAGTAAGGATCACATAATTCCTAACAAAGTTTTGACACAGATTCCCAATTCGGGCATTAAGAACATATAGCACGTTGCTGTAAGCAAGCACATTCTCATTCAAAGTAGCAAGTTACTATGTAGGAACCAGTTTGTATAGGTATGTCAAAGATGCCCAGAACTGAGCTAAACTTGGTATGTGTCCAACTCCTAGAAATAACTTCATGCCCCATCTCCCTTACTTCCAGCTAGTAAGGATCACATAATTCCTAACAAAGTTTTGACACAGATTCCCAATTCGGGCATTCAGAACATATAGCACGTTGCTGTAAGCAAGCACATTCTCATTCAAAGTTGCAAGTTACTATGTAGGAACAAGTTTGTATAGGTATTTCAAAGATGCCCAGAACTGAGCTAAACTTGGTATGTGTCCAACTCCTAGAAATAACTTCATGCCCCATCTCCCTTACTACCAGCTAGTAAGGATCGCATAATTCCTAACAAAGTTTTGACACAGATTCTCAATTCGGGCATTCAGAACATATAGCACGTTGCTGTAAGCAAGCACATTTTCATTCAAAGTTGCAAGTTACTATGTAGGAACAAGTTTGTATAGGTATTTCAAAGATGCCCAGAACTGAACTAAACTTGGTATGTGTCCACATCCTAGAAATAACTTCATGCCCCATCTCCCTTACTTCCAGCTAGTAAGGATCGCATAATTCCTAACAAAGTTTTGAAACAGATTCACTATTCGGGCATTCAGAACATATAGCACGTTGCTGCAAGCAAGCACATTCTCATTCAATGTTGCAAGTTACTATGTAGGAACAAGTTTGTAGAGGTATTTCAAAGATGCCCAGAACTGAGCTAAACTTGGTATGTCTCCAACTCCAAGAAATAACTTCATGCCCCATCTCCCTTACTTCCAGCTAGTAAGGATTGCATAATTCCTAACAAAGTCTTGACACAGATTCCCAATTCGGGCATTCAGAACATATAGCACGTTGCTGTAAGCAAGCACATTCTCATTCAAAGTTGCAAGTTACTATGTAGGAACAAGTTTGTATAGGTATTTCAAAGATGCCCAGAACTGAGCTAAACTTGGTATGTGTCCAACTCCTAGAAATAACTTCATGCTCCATCTCCCTTACTTCCAGCTAGTAAGGATCACATAATTCCTAACAAATTTTTGACACAGATTCCCTATTCGGGCATTCAGAACATATAGCACGTTGCTGCAAGCAAGCACATTCTCATTCAAAGTTGCAAGTTACTATGTAGGAACAAGTTTGTATAGGTATTTCAAAGATGCCCAGAACTGAGCTAAACTTGGTATGTGTCCAACTCCAAGAAATAACTTCATGCCCCATCTCCCTTACGTCCAGCTAGTAAGGATCACATAATTCCTAACAAGGTTTTGACACAGATTCCCCATTCGGGCATTCAGAACATATAGCACGTTGCTGTAAGCAAGCACATTTTCATTCAAAGTTGCAAGTTACTATGTAGGAACAAGTTTGTATAGGTATTTCAAAGATGCCCAGAACTGAGCTAAACTTGGTATGTGTCCAACTCCTAGAAATAACTTCATGCCCCATCTCCCTTACGTCCAGCTAGTAAGGATCACATAATTCCTAACAAAGTTTTGACACAGATTCCCAATTCGGGCATTCAGAACATATAGCACGTTGCTGTAAGCAAGCACATTCTCATTCAAAGATGCAAGTTACTATGTAGGAACAAGTTTGTATAGGTATTTCAAAGATGCCCAGAACTGAGCTAAACTTGGTATGTGTCCAACTCCTAGAAATAACTTCATGCCCCATCTCCCTTACTTCCAGCTAGTAAGGATCACATAATTCCTAACAAAGTTTTGACACAGATTCCCAATTCGGGCATTCAGATCATATAGCACGTTGCTGTAAGCAAGCAGATTCTCATTCAAAGATGCAAATTACTAGGTAGGAACAAGATTGCATAGGTATTTCAAAGATGCCCAGAACTGAGCTAAACTTGGTATGTGTCCAACTCCTAGAAATAACTTCATGCCCCATCTCCCTTACTTCCAGCTAGTAAGGATCACATAATTCCTAACAAAGTTTTGACACAGATTCCCAATTCGGGCATTCAGAACATATAGCACGTTGCTGTAAGCAAGCAGATTCTCATTAAAGATGCAAGTTACTATGTAGGAACAAGTTTGTATAGGTATTTCAAAGATGCCCAGAACTGAGCTAAACTTGGTATGTGTCCAACTCCTAGAAATAACTTCATGCCCCATCTCCCTTACTTCCAGCTAGTAAGGATCACATAATTCCTAACAAAGTTTTGACACAGATTCCCAATTCGGGCATTTAGAACATATAGCACGTTGCTGTAAGCAAGCACATTCTCATTCAAAGTTGCAAGTTACTATGTAGGAACAAGTTTGTATAGGTATTTCAAAGATGCCCAGAACTGAGCTAAACTTGGTATGTGTCCAACTCCTAGAAATAACTTCATGCCCCATCTCCCTTACTTCCAGCTAGTAAGGATTGCATAATTCCTAACAAAGTTTTGACACAGATTCCCAATTCGGGCATTCAGAACATATAGCACGTTGCTGTAAGCAAGCACATTCTCATTCAAAGTTGCAAGTTACTATGTAGGAACAAGTTTGTATAGGTATTTCAAAGATGCCCAGAACTGAGCTAAACTTGGTATGTGTCCAACTCCTAGAAATAACTTCATGCTCCATCTCCCTTACTTCCAGCTAGTAAGGATCACATAATTCCTAACAAACTTTTGACACAGATTCCCTATTCGGGCATTCAGAACATATAGCACGTTGCTGCAAGCAAGCACATTCTCATTCAAAGTTGCAAGTTACTATGTAGGAACAAGTTTGTATAGGTATTTCAAAGATGCCCAGAACTGAGCTAAACTTGGTATGTGTCCAACTCCAAGAAATAACTTCATGCCCCATCTCCCTTACGTCCAGCTAGTAAGGATCACATAATTCCTAACAAAGTTTTGACACAGATTCCCCATTCGGGCATTCAGAACATATAGCACGTTGCTGTAAGCAAGCACATTTTCATTCAAAGTTGCAAGTTACTATGTAGGAACAAGTTTGTATAGGTATTTCAAAGATGCCCAGAACTGAGCTAAACTTGGTATGTGTCCAACTCCTAGAAATAACTTCATGCCCCATCTCCCTTACGTCCAGCTAGTAAGGATCACATAATTCCTAACAAAGTTTTGACACAGATTCCCAATTCGGGCATTCAGAACATATAGCACGTTGCTGTAAGCAAGCACATTCTCATTATAAGATGCAAGTTACTATGTAGGAACAAGTTTGTATAGGTATTTCAAAGATGCCCAGAACTGAGCTAAACTTGGTATGTGTCCAACTCCTAGAAATAACTTCATGCCCCATCTCCCTTACTTCCAGCTAGTAAGGATCACATAATTCCTAACAAAGTTTTGACACAGATTCCCAATTCGGGCATTCAGATCATATAGCACGTTGCTGTAAGCAAGCAGATTCTCATTCAAAGATGCAAATTACTAGGTAGGAACAAGATTGTATAGGTATTTCAAAGATGCCCAGAACTGAGCTAAACTTGGTATGTGTCCAACTCCTAGAAATAACTTCATGCCCCATCTCCCTTACTTCCAGCTAGTAAGGATCACATAATTCCTAACAAAGTTTTGACACAGATTCCCAATTCGGGCATTCAGAACATATAGCACGTTGCTGTAAGCAAGCAGATTCTCATTAAAGATGCAAGTTACTATGTAGGAACAAGTTTGTATAGGTATTTCAAAGATGCCCAGAACTGAGCTAAACTTGGTATGTGTCCAACTCCTAGAAATAACTTCATGCCCCATCTCCCTTACTTCCAGCTAGTAAGGATCACATAATTCCTAACAAAGTTTTGACACAGATTGCCAATTCGGGCATTCAGAACATATAGCACGTTGCTGTAAGCAAGCACATTCTCATTCAAAGATGCAAGTTACTAGGTAGGAACAAGTTTGTATAGGTATTTCAAAGATGCCCAGAACTGAGCTAAACTTGGTATGTGTCCAACTCCTAGAAATAACTTCATGCCCCATCTCCCTTACTTCCAGCTAGTAAGGATCACATAATTCCTAACAAAGTTTTGACACAGATTCCCTAATCGGGCATTCAGAACATATAGCACGTTGCTGTAAGCAAGCACATTCTCATTCAAAGTTGCAAGTTACTAGGTAGGAACAAGTTTGTATAGGTATTTCAAAGATGCCCAGAACTGAGCTAAACTTGGTATGTGTCCAACTCCTAGAAATAACTTCATGCCCCATCTCCCTTACTTCCAGCTATTAAGGATCACATAATTCCTAACAAAGTTTTGACACAGATTCCCAATTCGGGCATTCAGAACATATAGCACGTTGCTGCAAGCAATCACATTCTCATTCACAGTTGCAAGTTACTATGTAGGAACAAGTTTGTATAGGTATTTCAAAGATGCCAAGAACTGAGCTAAACTTGGTATGTGTCAAACTCCTAGAAATAACTTCATGCCCCATCTCCCTTACTTCCAGCTAGTAAGGATCACATAATTCCTAACAAAGTTTTGACACAGATTCCCTATTCGGGCATTCAGAACATATAGCACGTTGCTGTAAGCAAGCAGATTCTCATTCAAAGATGCAAGTTACTAGGTAGGAACAAGTTTGTATAGGTATTTCAAAGATGCCCAGAACTGAGCTAAACTTGGTATGTGTCCAACTCCTAGAAATAACTTCATGCCCCATCTCCCTTACTTCCAGCTAGTAAGGATCACATAATTCCTAACAAAGTTTTGACACAGATTCCCAATTCGGGCATTCAGAACATATAGCACGTTGCTGTAAGCAAGCACATTCTCATTCAAAGATGCAAGTTACTATGTAGGAACAAGTTTGTATAGGTATTTCAAAGATGCCCAGAACTGAGCTAAACTTGGTATGTGTCCAACTCCTAGAAATAACTTCATGCCCCATCTCCCTTACTTTCAGCTAGTAAGGATCACATAATTCCTAACAAAGTTTTGACACAGATTCCCAATTCGGGCATTCAGAACATATAGCACGTTGCTGTAGGCAAGCAGATTCTCATTCAAAGTTGCAAGTTACTATGTAGGAACAAGTTTGTATAGGTATTTCAAAGATGCCCAGAACTGAGCTAAACTTGGTATGTGTCCAACTCCTAGAAATAACTTCATGCCCCATCTCCCTTACTTCCAGCTAGTAAGAATGACATAATTCCTAACAAAGTTTTGACACAGATTCCCAATTCGGGCATTCAGAACATATAGCACGTTGCTGTAAGCAAGCACATTTTCATTCAAAGTTGCAAGTTACTATGTAGGAACCAGTTTGTATAGGTATTTCAAAGATGCCCAGAACTGAGCTAAACTTGGTATGTGTCCAACTCCTAGAAATAACTTCATGCCCCATCTCCCTTACTTCCAGCTAGTAAGGATCACATAACTCCTAACAAAGTTTTGACACAGATTCCCAATTCGGGCATTCAGAACATATAGCACGTTGCTGTAAGCAAGCACATTCTCATTCAAAGTTGCAAGTTACTATGTAGGAACAAGTTTGTATAGGTATTTCAAAGATGCCCAGAACTGAGCTAAACTTGGTATGTGTCCAACTCCTAGAAATAACTTCATGCCCCATCTCTCTTACTTCCAGCTAGTAAGGATCACATAATTCCTAACAAAGTTTTGACACAGATTCCCAATTCGGGCATTCAAAACATATAGCACGTTGCTGTAGGCAAGCACATTCTCATTCAAAGTTGCAGTTACTATGTAGGAACAAGTTTGTATAGGTATTTCAAAGATGCCCAGAACTGAGCTAAACTTGGTATGTGTCCAACTCCTAGAAATAACTTCATGCCCCATCTCCCTTACTTCCAGCTAGTAAGGATCACATAATTCCTAACAAAGTTTTGACACATATTCCCCATTCGGCCTTCAGAACATATAGCACGTTGCTGTAAGCAAGCACATTTTCATTCAAAGTTGCAAGTTACTATGTAGGAACAAGTTTGTATAGGTATTTCAAAGATGCCCAGAACTGAGCTAAACTTGGTATGTGTCCAACTCCTAGAAATAACTTCATGCCCCATCTCCCTTACTTCCAGCTAGTAAGATTCACATAATTCCTAACAAAGTTTTGACACAGATTGCCCATTCGGGCATTCAGAACATATAGCACGTTGCTGTAAGCAAGCACATTCTCATTCAAAGATGCAAGTTACTATGTAGGAACAAGTTTGTATAGGTATTTCAAAGATGCCCAGAACTGAGCTAAACTTGGTATGTGTTGAATTCCTAGAAATAACTTCATGCTCCATCTCCCTTACTTCCAGCTAGTAAGGATCACATAATTCCTAACAAATTTTTGACACAGATTCCCAAATCGGGCATTCAGAACATATAGCACGTTGCTGCAAGCAAGCACATTCTCATTCAAAGTTGCAAGTTACTATCAAGGAACAAGTTTGTATAGGTATTTCAAAGATGCCCAGAACTGAGCTAAACTTGGTATGTCTCCAACTCCAAGAAATAACTTCATGCCCCATCTCCCTTACTTCCAGCTAGTAAGGATCACATAATTCCTAACAAAGTTTTGACACAGATTCCCAATTCGGGCATTCAGATCATATAGCACGTTGCTGTAAGTAAGCAGATTCTCATTCAAAGATGCAAATTACTAGGTAGGAACAAGATTGTATAGGTATTTCAAAGATGCCCAGAACTGAGCTAAACTTGGTATGTGTCCAACTCCTAGAAATAACTTCATGCCCCATCTCCCTTACTTCCAGCTAGTAAGGATCACATAATTCCTAACAAAGTTTTGACACAGATTCCCAATTCGGGCATTCAGAACATATAGCACGTTGCTGTAAGCAAGCAGATTCTCATTAAAGATGCAAGTTACTATGTAGGAACAAGTTTGTATAGGTATTTCAAAGATGCCCAGAACTTAGCTAAACTTGGTATGTGTCCAACTCCTAGAAATAACTTCATGCCCCATCTCCCTTACTTCCAGCTAGTAAGGATCACATAATTCCTAACAAAGTTTTGACACAGATTGCCAATTCGGGCATTCAGAACATATAGCACGTTGCTGTAAGCAAGCACATTCTCATTCAAAGATGCAAGTTACTAGGTAGGAACAAGTTTGTATAGGTATTTCAAAGATGCCCAGAACTGAGCTAAACTTGGTATGTGTCCAACTCCTAGAAATAACTTCATGCCCCATCTCCCTTACTTCCAGCTAGTAAGGATCACATAATTCCTAACAAAGTTTTGACACAGATTCCCTAATCGGGCATTCAGAACATATAGCACGTTGCTGTAAGCAAGCACATTCTCATTCAAAGTTGCAAGTTACTAGGTAGGAACAAGTTTGTATAGGTATTTCAAAGATGCCCAGAACTGAGCTAAACTTGGTATGTGTCCAACTCCTAGAAATAACTTCATGCCCCATCTCCCTTACTTCCAGCTAGTAAGGATCACATAATTCCTAACAAAGTTTTGACACAGATTCCCAATTCGGGCATTCAGAACATATAGCACGTTGCTGTAAGCAAGCACATTCTCATTCAAAGATGCAAGTTACTATGTAGGAACAAGTTTGTATAGGTATTTCAAAGATGCCCAGAACTGAGCTAAACTTGGTATGTGTCCAACTCCTAGAAATAACTTCATGCCCCATCTCCCTTACTTTCAGCTAGTAAGGATCACATAATTCCTAACAAAGTTTTGACACAGATTCCCAATTCGGGCATTCAGAACATATAGCACGTTGCTGTAGGCAAGCAGATTCTCATTCAAAGTTGCAAGTTACTATGTAGGAACAAGTTTGTATAGGTATTTCAAAGATGCCCAGAACTGAGCTAAACTTGGTATGTGTCCAACTCCTAGAAATAACTTCATGCCCCATCTCCCTTACTTCCAGCTAGTAAGAATGACATAATTCCTAACAAAGTTTTGACACAGATTCCCAATTCGGGCATTCAGAACATATAGCACGTTGCTGTAAGCAAGCACATTTTCATTCAAAGTTGCAAGTTACTATGTAGGAACCAGTTTGTATAGGTATTTCAAAGATGCCCAGAACTGAGCTAAACTTGGTATGTGTCCAACTCCTAGAAATAACTTCATGCCCCATCTCCCTTACTTCCAGCTAGTAAGGATCACATAACTCCTAACAAAGTTTTGACACAGATTCCCAAATCGGGCATTCAGAACATATAGCACGTTGCTGCAAGCAAGCACATTCTCATTCAAAGTTGCAAGTTACTATCAAGGAACAAGTTTGTATAGGTATTTCAAAGATGCCCAGAACTGAGCTAAACTTGGTATGTCTCCAACTCCAAGAAATAACTTCATGCCCCATCTCCCTTACTTCCAGCTAGTAAGGATCACATAATTCCTAACAAAGTTTTGGCACAGATTCCCAATTCGGGCATTCAGAACATATAGAACGTTGCTGTAAGCAAGCACATTCTCATTCAAAGTTGCAAGTTACTATGTAGGAACAAGTTTGTATAGGTATTTCAAAGATGCCCAGAACTGAGCTAAACTTGGTATGTGTCCAACTCCTAGAAATAACTTCATGCCCCATCTCCCTTACTTCCAGCTAGTAAGGATCACATAATTCCTAACAAAGATTTGACACAGATTCCCAATTCGGGCATTCAGAACATATAGCACGTTGCTGTAAGCAAGCACATTCTCATTCAAAGTTGCAAGTTACTATGTAGGAACAAGTTTGTATAGGTATTTCAAAGATGCCCAGAACTGAGCTAAACTTGGTATGTGTCCAACTCCTAGAAATAACTTCATGCCCCATCTCCCTTACTTCCAGCTAGTAAGGATCACATAATTCCTAACAAAGTTTTGACACAGATTCCCAATTCGGGCATTCAGAACATATAGCACGTTGCTGTAAGCAAGCACATTCTCATTCAAAGATGCAAGTTACTATGTAGGAACAAGTTTGTATAGGTATTTCAAAGATGCACAGAACTGAGCTAAACTTGGTATGTGTCCAACTCCTAGAAATAACTTCATGCCCCATCTCCCTTACTTCCAGCTAGTAAGGATCACATAATTCCTAACAAAGTTTTGACACAGATTCCCAATTCGGGCATTCAGAACATATAGCACGTTGCTGTAAGCAAGCAGATTCTCATTCAAAGATGCAAGTTACTATGTAGGAACAAGTTTGTATAGGTATTTCAAAGATGCCCAGAACTGAGCTAAACTTGGTATGTGTCCAACTCCTAGAAATAACTTCATGCCCCATCTCCCTTACTTCCAGCTAGTAAGGATCACATAATTCCTAACAAAGTTTTGACACAGATTCCCAATTCGGGCATTCAGAACATATAGCACGTTGCTGTAAGCAAGCACATTCTCATTCAAAGATGCAAGTTACTATGTAGGAACAAGTTTGTATAGGTATTTCAAAGATGCCCAGAACTGAGCTAAACTTGGTATGTGTCCAACTCCTAGAAATAACTTCATGCCCCATCTCCCTTACTTCCAGCTAGTAAGGATCACATAATTCCTAACAAAGTTTTGACACAGATTCCCAATTCGGGCATTCAGAACATATAGCACGTTGCTGTAAGCAAGCACATTCTCCTTCAAAGATGCAAGTTACTATGTAGGAACAAGTTTGTATAGGTATTTCAAAGATGCCCAGAACTGAGCTAAACTTGGTATGTGTCCAACTCCTAGAAATAACTTCATGCTCCATCTCCCTTACTTCCAGCTAGTAAGGATCACATAATTCCTAACAAAGTTTTGACACAGATTCCCAAATCGGGCATTCAGAACATATAGCACGTTGCTGCAAGCAAGCACATTCTCATTCAAATTTGCAAGTTACTATGTAGGAACAAGTTTGTATAGGTATTTCAAAGATGCCCAGAACTGAGCTAAACTTGGTATGTCTCCAACTCCAAGAAATAACTTCATGCCCCATCTCCCTTACTTCCAGCTAGTACGGATCACATAATTCCTATAAAAGTTTTGACACAGATTCCCAATTCGGGCATTCAGAACATATAGCACGTTGCTGTAAGCAAGCAGATTCTCATTCAAAGTTGCAGGTTACTATGTAGGAACAAGTTTGTATAGGTATTTCAAAGATGCCCAGAACTGAGCTAAACTTGGTATGTGTCCAACTCCTAGAAATAACTTCATGCCCCATCTCCCTTACTTCCAGCTAGTAAGGATCACATAATTCCTAACAAAGTTTTGACACAGATTCCCAAATCGGGCATTCAGAACATATAGCACGTTGCTGCAAGCAAGCACATTCTCATTCAAAGTTGCAAGTTACTATGTAGGAACAAGTTTGTATAGGTATTTCAAAGATGCCCATAACTGAGCTAAACTTGGTATGTCTCCAACTCCAAGAAATAACTTCATGCCCCATCTCCCTTACTTCCAGCTAGTAAGGATCACATAATTCCTAACAAAGTTTTGACACAGATTCCCAATTCGGGCATTCAGAACATATAGCACGTTGCTGTAAACAAGCACATTCTCATTCAAAGATGCAAGTTACTATGTAGGAACAAGTTTGTATAGGTATTTCAAAGATGCCCAGAACTGAGCTAAACTTGGTATGTGTCCAACTCCTAGAAATAACTTCATGCCCCATCTCCCTTACTTCCAGCTAGTAAGGATCACATAATTCCTAACAAAGTTTTGACACAGATTCCCAATTCGGGCATTCAGAACATATAGCACGTTGCTGTAAGCAAGCACATTCTCATTCAAAGTTGCAAGTTACTATGTAGGAACAAGTTTGTATAGGTATTTCAAAGATGCCCAGAACTGAGCTAAACTTGGTATGTGTCCAACTCCTAGAAATAACTTCATGCCCCATCTCCCTTACTTCCAGCTAGTAAGGATCACATAATTCCTAACAAAGTTTTGACACAGAATCCCAATTCGGGCATTCAGAACATATAGCACGTTGCTCTAAGCAGGCACATTTTCATTCAAAGTTGCAAGTTACTAGGTAGGAACAAGTTTGTATAGGTATTTCAAAGATGCCCAGAACTGAGCTAAACTTGGTATGTGTCCAACTCCTAGAAATAACTTCATGCCCCATCTCCCTTACTTCCAGCTAGTAAGGATCACATAATTCCTAACAAAGTTTTGACACAGATTCCCTATTCGGGCATTCAGAACATATAGCACGTTGCTGTAAGCAAGCAGATTCTCATTCAAAGATGCAAGTTACTAGGTAGGAACAAGTTTGTATAGGTATTTCAAAGATGCCCAGAACTGAGCTAAACTTGGTATGTGTCCAACTCCTAGAAATAACTTCATGCCCCATCTGCCTTACTTCCAGCTAGTAAGGATCACATAATTCCTAACAAAGTTTTGACACAGATTCCCTATTCGGGCATTCAGAACATATAGCACGTTGCTGCAAGCAAGCACATTTTCATTCAAAGATGCAAGTTACTAGGTAGGAACAAGTTTGTATAGGTATTTCAAAGATGCCAAGAACTGAGCTAAACTTGGTATGTGTCCAACTCCTAGAAATAACTTCATGCCCCATCTCCCTTACTTCCAGCTAGTAAGGATCACATAATTCCTAACAAAGTTTTGACACAGATTCCCTATTCGGGCATTCAGAACATATAGCACGTTGCTGTAAGCAAGCACATTCTCATTCAAAGATGCAAGTTACTAGGTAGGAACAAGTTTGTATAGGTATTTCAAAGATGCCCAGAACTGAGCTAAACTTGGTATGTGTCCAACTCCAAGAAATAACTTCATGCCCCATCTCCCTTACTTCCAGCTAGTAAGGATCACATAATTCTTAACAAAGTTTTGACACAGATTCCCTATTCGGGCCTTCAGAACATATAGCACGTTGCTGCAAGCAAGCACATTCTCATTCAAAGTTGCAAGTTACCATGTAGGAACAAGTTTGTATAGGTATTTCAAAGATGCCCAGAACTGAGCTAAACTTGTTATGTGTCCAACTCCTAGAAATAACTTCATGCCCCATCTCCCTTACTTCCAGCTAGTAAGGATCACATAATTCCTAACAAAGTTTTGACACAGATTGCCAATTCGGGCATTCAGAACATATAGCACGTTGCTGCAAGCAAGCACATTCTCATTCAAAGATGCAAGTTACTATGTAGGAACAAGTTTGTATAGGTATTTCAAAGATGCCCAGAACTGAGCTAAACTTGGTATGTGTCCAACTCCTAGAAATAACTTCATGCCCCATCTCCCTTACTTCCAGCTAGTAAGGATCACATAATTCCTAACAAAGATTTGACACAGATTCCCTATTCGGGCATTCAGAACATATAGCACGTTGCTGTAAGCAAGCACATTCTCATTCAAAGTTGCAAGTTACTAGGTAGGAACAAGTTTGTATAGGTATTTCAAAGATGCCCAGAACTGAGCTAAACTTGGTATGTGTCCAACTCCTAGAAATAACTTCATGCCCCATCTCCCTTACTTCCAGCTAGTAAGGATCACATAATTCCTAACAAAGTTTTGACACAGATTCCCTATTCGGGCATTCAGAACATATAGCACGTTGCTGCAAGCAAGCACATTCTCATTCAAAGATGCAAGTTACTAGGTAGGAACAAGTTTGTATAGGTATTTCAAAGATGCCCAGAACTGAGCTAAACTTGGTATGTGTCCAACTCCTAGAAATAACTTCATGCCCCATCTCCCTTACTTCCAGCTAGTAAGGATCACATAATTCCTAACAAAGTTTTGACACAGATTCCCTATTCGGGCATTCAGAACATATAGCACGTTGCTGCAAGCAAGCACATTCTCATTCAAAGATGCAAGTTACTAGGTAGGAACAAGTTTGTATAGGTATTTCAAAGATGCCCAGAACTGAGCTAAACTTGGTATGTGTCCAACTCCTAGAAATAACTTCATGCCCCATCTCCCTTACTTCCAGCTAGTAAGGATCACATAATTCCTAACAAAGTTTTGACACAGATTCCCTATTCGGGCATTCAGAACATATAGCACGTTGCTGCAAGCAAGCACATTCTCATTCAAAGATGCAAGTTACTAGGTAGGAACAAGTTTGTATAGGTATTTCAAAGATGCCCAGAACTGAGCTAAACTTGGTATGTGTCCAACTCCTAGAAATAACTTCATGCCCCATCTCCCTTACTTCCAGCTAGTAAGGATCACATAATTCCTAACAAAGTTTTGACACAGATTCCCTATTCGGGCATTCAGAACATATAGCACGTTGCTGCAAGCAAGCACATTCTCATTCAAAGTTGCAAGTTACTATGTAGGAACAAGTTTGTATAGGTATTTCAAAGATGCCCAGAACTGAGCTAAACTTGGTATGTGTAAAACTCCTAGAAATAACTTCATGCCCCATCTCCCTTACTTCCAGCTAGTAAGGATCACATAATTCCTAACAAAGTTTTGACACAGATTCCCAATTCGGGCATTCAGAACATATAGCACGTTGCTGTAAGCAAGCACATTCTCATTCAAAGTTGTAAGTTACTATGTAGGAACAAGTTTGTATAGGTATTTCAAAGATGCCCAGAACTGAGCTAAACTTGGTATGTGTCCAACTCCTAGAAATAACTTCATGCCCCATCTCCCTTACTTCCAGCTAGTAAGGATCACATAATTCCTAACAAAGTTTTGACACATATTCCCAATTCGGGCATTCAGAACATATAGCACGTTGCTGTAAGCAAGCACATTCTCATTCAAAGTTGCAAGTTACTATGTAGGAACAAGTTTGTATAGGTATTTCAAAGATGCCCAGAACTGAGCTAAACTTGGTATGTGTCCAACTCCTAGAAATAACTTCATTCCCCATCTCCCTTACTTCCAGCTAGTAAGGATCACATAATTCCTAACAAAGTTTTGACACAGATTCCCTAATCGGGCATTCAGAACATATAGCACGTTGCTGTAAGCAAGCACATTCTCATTCAAAGTTGCAAGTTACTAGGTAGGAACAAGTTTGTATAGGTATTTCAAAGATGCCCAGAACTGAGCTAAACTTGGTATGTGTCCAACTCCTAGAAATAACTTCATGCCCCATCTCCCTTACATCCAGCTAGTAAGGATCACATAATTCCTAACAAAGTTTTGACACAGATTCCCTATTCGGGCATTCAGAACATATAGCACGTTGCTGTAAGCAGGCACATTCTCATTCAAAGTTGCAAGTTACTAGGTAGGAACAAGTTTGTATAGGTATTTCAAAGATGCCCAGAACTGAGCTAAACTTGGTATGTGTCCAACTCCTAGAAATAACTTCATGCCCCATCTCCCTTACTTCCAGCTAGTAAGGATCACATAATTCCTAACAAAGTTTTGACACAGATTCCCTATTCGGGCATTCAGAATATATAGCACGTTGCTGTAAGCAAGCACATTCTCATTCAAAGATGCAAGTTACTAGGTAGGAACAAGTTTGTATAGGTATTTCAAAGATGCCCAGAACTGAGCTAAACTTGGTATGTGTCCAACTCCAAGAAATAACTACATGCTCCATCTCCCTTACTTCCAGCTAGTAAGGATCACATAATTCCTAACAAAGTTTTGACACAGAGTCCCTATTCGGGCATTCAGAACATATAGCACGTTGCTGCAAGCAAGCACATTCTCATTCAAAGTTGCAAGTTACTAGGTAGGAACAAGTTTGTATAGGTATTTCAAAGATGCCCAGAACTGAGCTAAACTTGGTATGTGTCCAACTCCTAGAAATAACTTCATGCCCCATCTCCCTTACTTCCAGCTAGTAAGGATCACATAATTCCTAACAAAGTTTTGACACAGAGTCCCTATTCGGGCGTTCAGAACATATAGCACGTTGCTGTAAGCAAGCAGATTCTCATTCAAAGTTGCAAGTTACTAGGTAGGAACAAGTTTGTATAGGTATTTCAAAGATGCCCAGAACTGAGCTAAACTTGGTATGTGTCCAACTCCTAGAAATAACTTCATGCCCCATCTCCCTTACTTCCAGCTAGTAAGGATCACATAATTCCTAACAAAGTTTTGACACAGATTCCCAATTCGGGCATTCAGAACATATAGCACGTTGCTGTAAGCAAGCAGATTCTCATTCAAAGATGCAAGTTACTAGGTAGGAACAAGTTTGTATAGGTATTTCAAAGATGCCCAGAACTGAGCTAAACTTGGTATGTGTCAAACTCCTAGAAATAACTTCATGCCCCATCTCCCTTACTTCCAGCTAGTAAGGATCACATAATTCCTAACAAAGTTTTGACACAGATTCCCTATTCGGGCATTCAGAACATATAGCACGTTGCTGCAAGCAAGCACATTCTCATTCAAAGATGCAAGTTACTAGGTAGGAACAAGTTTGTATAGGTATTTCAAAGATGCCCAGAACTGAGCTAAACTTGGTATGTGTCCAACTCCTAGAAATAACTTCATGCCCCATCTCCCTTACTTCCAGCTAGTAAGGATCACATAATTCCTAACAAAGTTTTGACACAGATTCCCTATTCGGGCATTCAGAACATATAGCACGTTGCTGCAAGCAAGCACATTCTCATTCAAAGTTGCAAGTTACTATGTAGGAACAAGTTTGTATAGGTATTTCAAAGATGCCCAGAACTGAGCTAAACTTGGTATGTGTCCAACTCCTAGAAATAACTTCATGCCCCATCTCCCTTACTTCCAGCTAGTAAGGATCACATAATTCCTAACAAAGTTTTGACACAGATTCCCTATTCGGGCATTCAGAACATATAGCACGTTGCTGCAAGCAAGCACATTCTCATTCAAAGTTGCATGTTACTATGTAGGAACAAGTTTGTATAGGTATTTCAAAGATGCCCAGAACTGAGCTAAACTTGGTATGTGTGCAACTCCTAGAAATAACTTCATGCCCCATCTCCCTTACTTCCAGCTAGTAAGGATCACATAATTCCTAACAAAGTTTTGACACAGATTCCCTATTCGGGCATTCAGAACATATAGCACGTTGCTGCAAGCAAGCACATTCTCATTCAAAGTTGCAAGTAACTAGGTAGGAACAAGTTTGTATAGGTATTTCAAAGATGCCCAGAACTGAGCTAAACTTGGTATGTGTCCAACTCCTAGAAATAACTTCATGCCCCATCTCCCTTACTTCCAGCTAGTAAGGATCACATAATTCCTAACAAAGTTTTGACACAGATTCCCAATTCGGGCATTCAGAACATATAGCACGTTGCTGCAAGCAAGCACATTCTCATTCAAAGTTGCAAGTTACTATGTAGGAACAAGTTTGTATAGGTATTTCAAAGATGCCCAGAACTGAGCTAAACTTGGTATGTGTCCAACTCCTAGAAATAACTTCATGCCCCATCTCCCTTACTTCCAGCTAGTAAGGATCACATAAATCCTAACAAAGTTTTGACACAGATTCCCTATTCGGGCATTCAGAACATATAGCACGTTGCTGTAAGCAAGCACATTCTCATTCAAAGTTGCAAGTTACTAGGTAGGAACAAGTTTGTATAGGTATTTCAACGATGCCCAGAACTGAGCTAAACTTGGTATGTGTCCAACTCCTAGAAATAACTTCATGCCCCATCTCCCTTACTTCCAGCTAGTAAGGATCACATTATTCCTAACAAAGTTTTGACACAGATTCCCTATTCGGGCATTCAGAACATATAGCACGTTGCTGTAAGCAAGCACATTCTCATTCAAAGTTGCAAGTTACTAGGTAGGAACAAGTTTGTATAGGTATTTCAAAGATGCCCAGAACTGAGCTAAACTTGGTATGTGTCCAACTCCTAGAAATAACTTCATGCCCCATCTCCCTTACATCCAGCTAGTAAGGATCACATAATTCCTAACAAAGTTTTGACACAGATTCCCTATTCGGGCATTCAGAACATATAGCACGTTGCTGTAAGCAAGCACATTCTCATTCAAAGTTGCAAGTTACTAGGTAGGAACAAGTTTGTATAGGTATTTCAAAGATGCCCAGAACTGAGCTAAACTTGGTATGTGTCCAACTCCTAGAAATAACCTCATGCCCCATCTCCCTTACTTCCAGCTAGTAAGGATCCCATAATTCCTAACAAAGTTTTGACACAGATTCCCTATTCGGGCATTCAGAACATATAGCACGTTGCTGCAAGCAAGCACATTCTCATTCAAAGATGCAAGTTACTAGGTAGGAACAAGTTTGTATAGGTATTTCAAAGATGCCCAGAACTGAGCTAAACTTGGTATGTGTCCAACTCCTAGAAATAACCTCATGCCCCATCTCCCTTACTTCCAGCTAGTAAGGATCACATAATTCCTAACAAAGTTTTGACACAGATTCCCCATTCGGGCATTCAGAACATATAGCACGTTGCTGTAAGCAAGCACATTCTCATTCAAAGTTGCAAGTTACTATGTAGGAACAAGTTTGTATAGGTATTTCAAAGATGCCCAGAACTGAGCTAAACTTGGTATGTGTCCAACTCCTAGAAATAACTTCATGCCCCATCTCCCTTACTTCCAGCTAGTAAGGATCACATAATTCCTAACAAAGTTTTGACACAGATTCCCAATTCGGGCATTCAGAACATATAGCACGTTGCTGTAAGCAAGCACATTCTCATTCAAAGTTGCAAGTTACTAGGTAGGAACAAATTTCTATAGGTATTTCAAAGATGCCCAGAACTGAGCTAAACTTGGTATGTGTCCAACTCCTAGAAATAACCTCATGCCCCATCTCCCTTACTTCCAGCTAGTAAGGATCACATAATTCCTAACAAAGTTTTGACACAGATTCCCAATTCGGGCATTCAGAACATATAGCACGTTGCTGTAAGCAAGCACATTCTCATTCAAAGTTGCAAGTTACTATGTAGGAACAAGTTTGTATAGGTATTTCAAAGATGCCCAGAACTGAGCTAAACTTGGTATGTGTCCAACTCCTAGAAATAACTTCATGCCCCATCTCCCTTACTACCAGCTAGTAAGGATCGCATAATTCCTAACAAAGTTTTGACACAGATTCTCAATTCGGGCATTCAGAACATATAGCACGTTGCTGTAAGCAAGCACATTTTCATTCAAAGTTGCAAGTTACTATGTAGGAACAAGTTTGTATAGGTATTTCAAAGAAGCCCAGAACTGAGCTAAACTTGGTATGTGTCCAACTCCTAGAAATAACCTCATGCCCCATCTCCCTTACTTCCAGCTAGTAAGGATCACATAATTCCTAACAAAGTTTTGACACAGATTCCCCATTCGGGCATTCAGAACATATAGCACGTTGCTGTAAGCAAGCACATTCTCATTCAAAGTTGCAAGTTACTATGTAGGAACAAGTTTGTATAGGTATTTCAAAGATGCCCAGAACTGAGCTAAACTTGGTATGTGTCCAACTCCTAGAAATAACTTCATGCCCCATCTCCCTTACTTCCAGCTAGTAAGGATCACATAATTCCTAACAAAGTTTTGACACAGATTCCCTATTCGGGCATTCAGAACATATAGCACGTTGCTGTAAGCAAGCACATTCTCATTCAAAGTTGCAAGTTACTAGGTAGGAACAAGTTTGTATAGGTATTTCAACGATGCCCAGAACTGAGCTAAACTTGGTATGTGTCCAACTCCTAGAAATAACTTCATGCCCCATCTCCCTTACTTCCAGCTAGTAAGGATCACATAATTCCTAACAAAGTTTTGACACAGATTCCCTATTCGGGCATTCAGAACATATAGCACGTTGCTGTAAGCAAGCACATTCTCATTCAAAGATGCAAGTTACTAGGTAGGAACAAATTTGTATAGGTATTTCAAAGATGCCCAGAACTGAGCTAAACTTGGTATGTGTCCAACTCCTAGAAATAACTACATGCCCCATCTCCCTTACTTCCAGCTAGTAAGGATCACATAATTCCTAACAAAGTTTTGACACAGATTCCCAATTCGGGCATTCAGAACATATAGCACGTTGCTGTAAGCAAGCACATTCTCATTCAAAGTTGCAAGTTACTAGGTAGGAACAAGTTTGTATAGGTATTTCAAAGATGCCCAGAACTGAGCTAAACTTGGTATGTGTCCAACTCCTAGAAATAACTTCATGCCCCATCTCCCTTACTTCCAGCTAGTAAGGATCACATAATTCCTAACAAAGTTTTGACACAGATTCCCTATTCGGGCATTCAGAACATATAGCACGTTGCTGTAAGCAAGCACATTCTCATTCAAAGTTGCAAGTTACTATGTAGGAACAAGTTTGTATAGGTATTTCAAAGATGCCCAGAACTGAGCTAAACTTGGTATGTGTCCAACTCCTAGAAATAACTTCATGCCCCATCTCCCTTACTTCCAGCTAGTAAGGATCACATAATTCCTAACAAAGTTTTGACACAGATTCCCTATTCGGGCATTCAGAACATATAGCACGTTGCTGTAAGCAAGCACATTCTCATTCAAAGTTGCAAGTTACTAGGTAGGAACAAGTTTGTATAGGTATTTCAAAGATGCCCAGAACTGAGCTAATCTTGGTATGTGTCCAACTCCTAGAAATAACTTCATGCCCCATCTCCCTTACTTCCAGCTAGTAAGGATCACATAATTCCTAACAAAGTTTTGACACAGATTCCCTATTCGGGCATTCAGAACATATAGCACGTTGCTGTAAGCAAGCACATTCTCATTCAAAGTTGCAAGTTACTAGGTAGGAACAAGTTTGTATAGGTATTTCAAAGATGCCCAGAACTGAGCTAAACTTGGTATGTGTCCAACTCCTAGAAATAACTTCATGCCCCATCTCCCTTACTTCCAGCTAGTAAGGATCACATAATTCCTAACAAAGTTTTGACACAGATTCCCTATTCGGGCATTCAGAACATATAGCACGTTGCTGTAAGCAAGCACATTCTCATTCAAAGTTGCAAGTTACTAGGTAGGAACAAGTTTGTATAGGTATTTCAAAGATGCCCAGAACTGAGCTAAACTTGGTATGTGTCCAACTCCTAGAAATAACCTCATGCCCCATCTCCCTTACTTCCAGCTAGTAAGGATCACATAATTCCTAACAAAGTTTTGACACAGATTCCCTATTCGGGCATTCAGAACATATAGCACGTTGCTGCAAGCAAGCACATTCTCATTCAAAGATGCAAGTTACTAGGTAGGAACAAGTTTGTATAGGTATTTCAAAGATGCCCATAACTGAGCTAAACTTGGTATGTGTCCAACTCCTAGAAATAACCTCATGCCCCATCTCCCTTACTTCCAGCTAGTAAGGATCACATAATTCCTAACAAAGTTTTGACACAGATTCCCTATTCGGGCATTCAGAACATATAGCACGTTGCTGCAAGCAAGCACATTCTCATTCAAAGATGCAAGTTACTATGTAGGAACAAGTTTGTATAGGTATTTCAAAGATGCCCAGAACTGAGCTAAACTTGGTATGTGTCCAACTCCTAGAAATAACTTCATGCCCCATCTCCCTTACTTCCAGCTAGTAAGGATCACATAATTCCTAACAAAGTTTTGACACAGATTCCCTATTCGGGCATTCAGAACATATAGCACGTTGCTGCAAGCAAGCACATTCTCATTCAAAGTTGCAAGTTACTATGTAGGAACAAGTTTGTATAGGTATTTCAAAGATGCCCAGAACTGAGCTAAACTTGGTATGTGTCCAACTCCTAGAAATAACTTCATGCCCCATCTCCCTTACTTCCAGCTAGTAAGGATCACATAATTCCTAACAAAGTTTTGACACAGATTCCCAATTCGGGCATTCAGAACATATAGCACGTTGCTGTAAGCAAGCACATTCTCATTCAAAGTTGCAAGTTACTATGTAGGAACAAGTTTGTATAGGTATTTCAAAGATGCCCAGAACTGAGCTAAACTTGGTATGTGTCCAACTCCTAGAAATAACTTCATGCCCCATCTCCCTTACTTCCAGCTAGTAAGGATCACATAATTCCTAACAAAGTTTTGACACAGATTCCCAATTCGGGCATTCAGAACATATAGCACGTTGCTGTAAGCAAGCACATTCTCATTCAAAGTTGCAAGTTACTATGTAGGAACAAATTTGTATAGGTATTTCAAAGATGCCCAGAACTGAGCTAAACTTGGTATGTGTCCAACTCCTAGAAATAACTTCATGCCCCATCTCCCTTACTTCCAGCTAGTAAGGATCACATAATTCCTAACAAAGTTTTGACACAGATTCCCAATTCGGGCATTCAGAACATATAGCACGTTGCTGTAAGCAAGCACATTCTCATTCAAAGTTGCAAGTTACTATGTAGGAACAAGTTTGTATAGGTATTTCAAAGATGCCCAGAACTGAGCTAAACTTGGTATGTGTCCAACTCCTAGAAATAACTTCATGCCCCATCTCCCTTACTTCCAGCTAGTAAGGATCACATAATTCCTAACAAAGTTTTGACACAGATTCCCTATTCGGGCATTCAGAACATATAGCACGTTGCTGTAAGCAAGCACATTCTCATTCAAAGTTGCAAGTTACTATGTAGGAACAAGTTTGTATAGGTATTTCAAAGATGCCCAGAACTGAGCTAAACTTGGTATGTGTCCAACTCCTAGAAATAACTTCATGCCCCATCTCCCTTACTTCCAGCTAGTAAGGATCACATAATTCCTAACAAAGTTTTGACACAGATTCCCTATTCGGGCATTCAGAACATATAGCACGTTGCTGTAAGCAAGCACATTCTCATTCAAAGTTGCAAGTTACTAGGTAGGAACAAGTTTGTATAGGTATTTCAACGATGCCCAGAACTGAGCTAAACTTGGTATGTGTCCAACTCCTAGAAATAACTTCATGCCCCATCTCCCTTACTTCCAGCTAGTAAGGATCACATAATTCCTAACAAAGTTTTGACACAGATTCCCTATTCGGGCATTCAGAACATATAGCACGTTGCTGTAAGCAAGCACATTCTCATTCAAAGATGCAAGTTACTAGGTAGGAACAAGTTTGTATAGGTATTTCAAAGATGCCCAGAACTGAGCTAAACTTGGTATGTGTCCAACTCCTAGAAATAACTTCATGCCCCATCTCCCTTACTTCCAGCTAGTAAGGATCACATAATTCCTAACAAAGTTTTGACACAGATTCCCAATTCGGGCATTCAGAACATATAGCACGTTGCTGTAAGCAAGCACATTCTCATTCAAAGTTGCAAGTTACTATGTAGGAACAAGTTTGTATAGGTATTTCAAAGATGCCCAGAACTGAGCTAAACTTGGTATGTGTCCAACTCCTAGAAATAACTTCATGCCCCATCTCCCTTACTTCCAGCTAGTAAGGATCACATAATTCCTAACAAAGTTTTGACACAGATTCCCTATTCGGGCATTCAGAACATATAGCACGTTGCTGTAAGCAAGCACATTCTCATTCAAAGTTGCAAGTTACTATGTAGGAACAAGTTTGTATAGGTATTTCAAAGAAGCCCAGAACTGAGCTAAACTTGGTATGTGTCCACCTCCTAGAAATAACTTCATGTCCCATCTCCCTTACTTCCAGCTAGTAAGGATCACATAATTCCTAACAAAGTTTTGACACAGATTCCCTATTCGGGAATTCAGAACATATAGCACGTTGCTGTAAGCAAGCACATTCTCATTCAAAGTTGCAAGTTACTATGTAGGAACAAGTTTGTATAGGTATTTCAAAGATGCCCAGAACTGAGCTAAACTTGGTATGTGTCCAACTCCTAGAAATAACTTCATGCCCCATCTCCCTTACTTCCAGCTAGTAAGGATCACATAATTCCTAACAAAGTTTTGACACAGATTCCCTATTCGGGCATTCAGAACATATAGCACGTTGCTGTAAGCAAGCACATTCTCATTCAAAGTTGCAAGTTACTAGGTAGGAACAAGTTTGTATAGGTATTTCAACGATGCCCAGAACTGAGCTAAACTTGGTATGTGTCCAACTCCTAGAAATAACTTCATGCCCCATCTCCCTTACTTCCAGCTAGTAAGGATCACATAATTCCTAACAAAGTTTTGACACAGATTCCCTATTCGGGCATTCAGAACATATAGCACGTTGCTGTAAGCAAGCACATTCTCATTCAAAGATGCAAGTTACTAGGTAGGAACAAGTTTGTATAGGTATTTCAAAGATGCCCAGAACTGAGCTAAACTTGGTATGTGTCCAACTCCTAGAAATAACTACATGCCCCATCTCCCTTACTTCCAGCTAGTAAGGATCACATAATTCCTAACAAAGTTTTGACACAGATTCCCTATTCGGGCATTCAGAACATATAGCACGTTGCTGCAAGCAAGCACATTCTCATTCAAAGTTGCAAGTTACTAGGTAGGAACAAGTTTGTATAGGTATTTCAAAGATGCCCAGAACTGAGCTAAACTTGGTATGTGTCCAACTCCAAGAAATAACTTCATGCTCCATCTCCCTTACTTCCAGCTAGTAAGGTTCACATAATTCCTAACAAAGTTTTGACACAGATTCCCTATTCGGGCATTCAGAACATATAGCACGTTGCTGCAAGCAAGCACATTCTCATTCAAAGTTGCAAGTTACTAGGTAGGAACAAGTTTGTATAGGTATTTCAAAGATGCCCAGAACTGAGCTAAACTTGGTATGTGTCCAACTCCTAGAAATAACTTCATGCCCCATCTCCCTTACTTCCAGCTAGTAAGGATCACATAATTCCTAACAAAGTTTTGACACAGATTCCCTATTCGGGCATTCAGAACATATAGCACGTTGCTGGAAGCAAGCACATTCTCATTCAAAGTTGCAAGTTACTAGGTAGGAACAAGTTTGTATAGGTATTTCAAAGATGCCCAGAACTGAGCTAAACTTGGTATGTGTCCAACTCCTAGAAATAACTTCATGCCCCATCTCCCTTACTTCCAGCTAGTAAGGATCACATAATTCCTAACAAAGTTTTGACACAGATTCCCTATTCGGGCATTCAGAACATATAGCACGTTGCTGGAAGCAAGCAGATTCTCATTCAAAGATGCAAGTTACTAGGTAGGAACAAGTTTGTATAGGTATTTCAAAGATGCCCAGAACTGAGCTAAACTTGGTATGTGTCCAACTCCTAGAAATAACTTCATGCCCCATCTCCCTTACTTCCAGCTAGTAAGGATCACATAATTCCTAACAAAGTATTGACACAGATTCCCTATTCGGGCATTCAGAACATATAGCACGTTGCTGCAAGCAAGCACATTCTCATTCAAAGATGCAAGTTACTAGGTAGGAACAAGTTTGTATAGGTATTTCAAAGATGCCCAGAACTGAGCTAAACTTGGTATGTGTCCAACTCCTAGAAATAACTTCATGCCCCATCTCCCTTACTTCCAGCTAGTAAGGATCACATAATTCCTAACAAAGTTTTGACACAGATTCCCTATTCGGGCATTCAGAACATATAGCACGTTGCTGCAAGCAAGCACATTCTCATTCAAAGTTGCAAGTTACTATGTAGGAACAAGTTTGTATAGGTATTTCAAAGATGCCCAGAACTGAGCTAAACTTGGTATGTGTCCAACTCCTAGAAATAACTTCATGCCCCATCTCCCTTACTTCCAGCTAGTAAGGATCACATAATTCCTAACAAAGTTTTGACACAGATTCCCTATTCGGGCATTCAGAATATATAGCACGTTGCTGCAAGCAAGCACATTCTCATTCAAAGTTGCAAGTTACTATGTAGGAACAAGTTTGTATAGGTATTTCAAAGATGCCCAGAACTGAGCTAAACTTGGTATGTGTCCAACTCCTAGAAATAACTTCATGCCCCATCTCCCTTACTTCCAGCTAGTAAGGATCACATAATTCCTAACAAAGTTTTGACACAGATTCCCAATTCGGGCATTCAGAACATATAGCACGTTGCTGTAAGCAAGCACATTCTCATTCAAAGTTGCAAGTTACTAGGTAGGAACAAGTTTGTATAGGTATTTCAAAGATGCCCAGAACTGAGCTAAACTTGGTATGTGTCCAACTCCTAGAAATAACTTCATGCCCCATCTCCCTTACTTCCAGCTAGTAAGGATCACATAATTCCTAACAAAGTTTTGACACAGATTCCCTATTCGGGCATTCAGAACATATAGCACGTTGCTGTAAGCAAGCACATTCTCATTCAAAGTTGCAAGTTACTAGGTAGGAACAAGTTTGTATAGGTATTTCAAAGATGCCCAGAACTGAGCTAAACTTGGTATGTGTCCAACTCCTAGAAATAACTTCATGCCCCATCTCCCTTACTTCCAGCTAGTAAGGATCACATAATTCCTAACAAAGTTTTGACACAGATTCCCTATTCGGGCATTCAGAACATATAGCACGTTGCTGCAAGCAAGCAGATTCTCATTCAAAGATGCAAGTTACTAGGTAGGAACAAGTTTGTATAGGTATTTCAAAGATGCCCAGAACTGAGCTAAACTTGGTATGTGTCCAACTCCTAGAAATAACTTCATGCCCCATCTCCCTTACTTCCAGCTAGTAAGGATCACATAATTCCTAACAAAGTTTTGACACAGATTCCCTATTCGGGCATTCAGAACATATAGCACGTTGCTGCAAGCAAGCACATTCTCATTCAAAGATGCAAGTTACTAGGTAGGAACAAGTTTGTATAGGTATTTCAAAGATGCCCAGAACTGAGCTAAACTTGGTATGTGTCCAACTCCTAGAAATAACTTCATGCCCCATCTCCCTTACTTCCAGCTAGTAAGGATCACATAATTCCTAACAAAGTTTTGACACAGATTCCCTATTCGGGCATTCAGAACATATAGCACGTTGCTGGAAGCAAGCACATTCTCATTCAAAGATGCAAGTTACTATGTAGGAACAAGTTTGTATAGGTATTTCAAAGATGCCCAGAACTGAGCTAAACTTGGTATGTGTCCAACTCCTAGAAATAACTTCATGCCCCATCTCCCTTACTTCCAGCTAGTAAGGATCACATAATTCCTAACAAAGTTTTGACACAGATTCCCTATTCGGGCATTCAGAACATATAGCACGTTGCTGCAAGCAAGCACATTCTCATTCAAAGTTGCAAGTTACTATGTAGGAACAAGTTTGTATAGGTATTTCAAAGATGCCCAGAACTGAGCTAAACTTGGTATGTGTCCAACTCCTAGAAATAACTTCATGCCCCATCTCCCTTACTTCCAGCTAGTAAGGATCACATAATTCCTAACAAAGTTTTGACACAGATTCCCAATTCGGGCATTCAGAACATATAGCACGTTGCTGTAAGCAAGCACATTCTCATTCAAAGTTGCAAGTTACTATGTAGGAACAAGTTTGTATAGGTATTTCAAAGACGCCCAGAACTGAGCTAAACTTGGTATGTGTCCAACTCCTAGAAATAACTTCATGCCCCATCTCCCTTACTTCCAGCTAGTAAGGATCACATAATTCCTAACAAAGTTTTGACACAGATTCCCAATTCGGGCATTCAGAACATATAGCACGTTGCTGTAAGCAAGCACATTCTCATTCAAAGTTGCAAGTTACTATGTAGGAACAAGTTTGTATAGGTATTTCAAAGATGCCCAGAACTGAGCTAAACTTGGTATGTGTCCAACTCCTAGAAATAACTTCATGCCCCATCTCCCTTACTTCCAGCTAGTAAGGATCACATAATTCCTAACAAAGTTTTGACACAGATTCCCTATTCGGGCATTCAGAACATATAGCACGTTGCTGCAAGCAAGCTCATTCTCATTCAAAGTTGCAAGTTACTAGGTAGGAACAAGTTTGTATAGGTATTTCAAAGATGCCCAGAACTGAGCTAAACTTGGTATGTGTCCAACTCCTAGAAATAACTTCATGCCCCATCTCCCTTACTTCCAGCTAGTAAGGATCACATAATTCCTAACAAAGTTTTGACACAGATTCCCTATTCGGGCATTCAGAACATATAGCACGTTGCTGTAAGCAAGCACATTCTCATTCAAAGTTGCAAGTTACTAGGTAGGAACAAGTTTGTATAGGTATTTCAAAGATGCCCAGAACTGAGCTAATCTTGGTATGTGTCCAACTCCTAGAAATAACTTCATGCCCCATCTCCCTTACTTCCAGCTAGTAAGGATCACATAATTCCTAACAAAGTTTTGACACAGATTCCCTATTCGGGCATTCAGAACATATAGCACGTTGCTGTAAGCAAGCACATTCTCATTCAAAGTTGCAAGTTACTAGGTAGGAACAAGTTTGTATAGGTATTTCAAAGATGCCCAGAACTGAGCTAAACTTGGTATGTGTCCAACTCCTAGAAATAACTTCATGCCCCATCTCCCTTACTTCCAGCTAGTAAGGATCACATAATTCCTAACAAAGTTTTGACACAGATTCCCTATTCGGGCATTCAGAACATATAGCACGTTGCTGTAAGCAAGCACATTCTCATTCAAAGTTGCAAGTTACTAGGTAGGAACAAGTTTGTATAGGTATTTCAAAGATGCCCAGAACTGAGCTAAACTTGGTATGTGTCCAACTCCTAGAAATAACCTCATGCCCCATCTCCCTTACTTCCAGCTAGTAAGGATCACATAATTCCTAACAAAGTTTTGACACAGATTCCCTATTCGGGCATTCAGAACATATAGCACGTTGCTGCAAGCAAGCACATTCTCATTCAAAGATGCAAGTTACTAGGTAGGAACAAGTTTGTATAGGTATTTCAAAGATGCCCATAACTGAGCTAAACTTGGTATGTGTCCAACTCCTAGAAATAACCTCATGCCCCATCTCCCTTACTTCCAGCTAGTAAGGATCACATAATTCCTAACAAAGTTTTGACACAGATTCCCTATTCGGGCATTCAGAACATATAGCACGTTGCTGCAAGCAAGCACATTCTCATTCAAAGATGCAAGTTACTATGTAGGAACAAGTTTGTATAGGTATTTCAAAGATGCCCAGAACTGAGCTAAACTTGGTATGTGTCCAACTCCTAGAAATAACTTCATGCCCCATCTCCCTTACTTCCAGCTAGTAAGGATCACATAATTCCTAACAAAGTTTTGACACAGATTCCCTATTCGGGCATTCAGAACATATAGCACGTTGCTGCAAGCAAGCACATTCTCATTCAAAGTTGCAAGTTACTATGTAGGAAAAAGTTTGTATAGGTATTTCAAAGATGCCCAGAACTGAGCTAAACTTGGTATGTGTCCAACTCCTAGAAATAACTTCATGCCCCATCTCCCTTACTTCCAGCTAGTAAGGATCACATAATTCCTAACAAAGTTTTGACACAGATTCCCAATTCGGGCATTCAGAACATATAGCACGTTGCTGTAAGCAAGCACATTCTCATTCAAAGTTGCAAGTTACTATGTAGGAACAAGTTTGTATAGGTATTTCAAAGATGCCCAGAACTGAGCTAAACTTGGTATGTGTCCAACTCCTAGAAATAACTTCATGCCCCATCTCCCTTACTTCCAGCTAGTAAGGATCACATAATTCCTAACAAAGTTTTGACACAGATTCCCAATTCGGGCATTCAGAACATATAGCACGTTGCTGTAAGCAAGCACATTCTCATTCAAAGTTGCAAGTTACTATGTAGGAACAAATTTGTATAGGTATTTCAAAGATGCCCAGAACTGAGCTAAACTTGGTATGTGTCCAACTCCTAGAAATAACTTCATGCCCCATCTCCCTTACTTCCAGCTAGTAAGGATCACATAATTCCTAACAAAGTTTTGACACAGATTCCCAATTCGGGCATTCAGAACATATAGCACGTTGCTGTAAGCAAGCACATTCTCATTCAAAGTTGCAAGTTACTATGTAGGAACAAGTTTGTATAGGTATTTCAAAGATGCCCAGAACTGAGCTAAACTTGGTATGTGTCCAACTCCTAGAAATAACTTCATGCCCCATCTCCCTTACTTCCAGCTAGTAAGGATCACATAATTCCTAACAAAGTTTTGACACAGATTCCCTATTCGGGCATTCAGAACATATAGCACGTTGCTGTAAGCAAGCACATTCTCATTCAAAGTTGCAAGTTACTATGTAGGAACAAGTTTGTATAGGTATTTCAAAGATGCCCAGAACTGAGCTAAACTTGGTATGTGTCCAACTCCTAGAAATAACTTCATGCCCCATCTCCCTTACTTCCAGCTAGTAAGGATCACATAATTCCTAACAAAGTTTTGACACAGATTCCCTATTCGGGCATTCAGAACATATAGCACGTTGCTGTAAGCAAGCACATTCTCATTCAAAGTTGCAAGTTACTAGGTAGGAACAAGTTTGTATAGGTATTTCAACGATGCCCAGAACTGAGCTAAACTTGGTATGTGTCCAACTCCTAGAAATAACTTCATGCCCCATCTCCCTTACTTCCAGCTAGTAAGGATCACATAATTCCTAACAAAGTTTTGACACAGATTCCCTATTCGGGCATTCAGAACATATAGCACGTTGCTGTAAGCAAGCACATTCTCATTCAAAGATGCAAGTTACTAGGTAGGAACAAGTTTGTATAGGTATTTCAAAGATGCCCAGAACTGAGCTAAACTTGGTATGTGTCCAACTCCTAGAAATAACTTCATGCCCCATCTCCCTTACTTCCAGCTAGTAAGGATCACATAATTCCTAACAAAGTTTTGACACAGATTCCCAATTCGGGCATTCAGAACATATAGCACGTTGCTGTAAGCAAGCACATTCTCATTCAAAGTTGCAAGTTACTATGTAGGAACAAGTTTGTATAGGTATTTCAAAGATGCCCAGAACTGAGCTAAACTTGGTATGTGTCCAACTCCTAGAAATAACTTCATGCCCCATCTCCCTTACTTCCAGCTAGTAAGGATCACATAATTCCTAACAAAGTTTTGACACAGATTCCCTATTCGGGCATTCAGAACATATAGCACGTTGCTGTAAGCAAGCACATTCTCATTCAAAGTTGCAAGTTACTATGTAGGAACAAGTTTGTATAGGTATTTCAAAGAAGCCCAGAACTGAGCTAAACTTGGTATGTGTCCACCTCCTAGAAATAACTTCATGTCCCATCTCCCTTACTTCCAGCTAGTAAGGATCACATAATTCCTAACAAAGTTTTGACACAGATTCCCTATTCGGGAATTCAGAACATATAGCACGTTGCTGTAAGCAAGCACATTCTCATTCAAAGTTGCAAGTTACTATGTAGGAACAAGTTTGTATAGGTATTTCAAAGATGCCCAGAACTGAGCTAAACTTGGTATGTGTCCAACTCCTAGAAATAACTTCATGCCCCATCTCCCTTACTTCCAGCTAGTAAGGATCACATAATTCCTAACAAAGTTTTGACACAGATTCCCTATTCGGGCATTCAGAACATATAGCACGTTGCTGTAAGCAAGCACATTCTCATTCAAAGTTGCAAGTTACTAGGTAGGAACAAGTTTGTATAGGTATTTCAACGATGCCCAGAACTGAGCTAAACTTGGTATGTGTCCAACTCCTAGAAATAACTTCATGCCCCATCTCCCTTACTTCCAGCTAGTAAGGATCACATAATTCCTAACAAAGTTTTGACACAGATTCCCTATTCGGGCATTCAGAACATATAGCACGTTGCTGTAAGCAAGCACATTCTCATTCAAAGATGCAAGTTACTAGGTAGGAACAAGTTTGTATAGGTATTTCAAAGATGCCCAGAACTGAGCTAAACTTGGTATGTGTCCAACTCCTAGAAATAACTACATGCCCCATCTCCCTTACTTCCAGCTAGTAAGGATCACATAATTCCTAACAAAGTTTTGACACAGATTCCCTATTCGGGCATTCAGAACATATAGCACGTTGCTGCAAGCAAGCACATTCTCATTCAAAGTTGCAAGTTACTAGGTAGGAACAAGTTTGTATAGGTATTTCAAAGATGCCCAGAACTGAGCTAAACTTGGTATGTGTCCAACTCCAAGAAATAACTTCATGCTCCATCTCCCTTACTTCCAGCTAGTAAGGTTCACATAATTCCTAACAAAGTTTTGACACAGATTCCCTATTCGGGCATTCAGAACATATAGCACGTTGCTGAAAGCAAGCACATTCTCATTCAAAGTTGCAAGTTACTAGGTAGGAACAAGTTTGTATAGGTATTTCAAAGATGCCCAGAACTGAGCTAAACTTGGTATGTGTCCAACTCCTAGAAATAACTTCATGCCCCATCTCCCTTACTTCCAGCTAGTAAGGATCACATAATTCCTAACAAAGTTTTGACACAGATTCCCTATTCGGGCATTCAGAACATATAGCACGTTGCTGGAAGCAAGCACATTCTCATTCAAAGTTGCAAGTTACTAGGTAGGAACAAGTTTGTATAGGTATTTCAAAGATGCCCAGAACTGAGCTAAACTTGGTATGTGTCCAACTCCTAGAAATAACTTCATGCCCCATCTCCCTTACTTCCAGCTAGTAAGGATCACATAATTCCTAACAAAGTTTTGACACAGATTCCCTATTCGGGCATTCAGAACATATAGCACGTTGCTGGAAGCAAGCAGATTCTCATTCAAAGATGCAAGTTACTAGGTAGGAACAAGTTTGTATAGGTATTTCAAAGATGCCCAGAACTGAGCTAAACTTGGTATGTGTCCAACTCCTAGAAATAACTTCATGCCCCATCTCCCTTACTTCCAGCTAGTAAGGATCACATAATTCCTAACAAAGTATTGACACAGATTCCCTATTCGGGCATTCAGAACATATAGCACGTTGCTGCAAGCAAGCACATTCTCATTCAAAGATGCAAGTTACTAGGTAGGAACAAGTTTGTATAGGTATTTCAAAGATGCCCAGAACTGAGCTAAACTTGGTATGTGTCCAACTCCTAGAAATAACTTCATGCCCCATCTCCCTTACTTCCAGCTAGTAAGGATCACATAATTCCTAACAAAGTTTTGACACAGATTCCCTATTCGGGCATTCAGAACATATAGCACGTTGCTGCAAGCAAGCACATTCTCATTCAAAGTTGCAAGTTACTATGTAGGAACAAGTTTGTATAGGTATTTCAAAGATGCCCAGAACTGAGCTAAACTTGGTATGTGTCCAACTCCTAGAAATAACTTCATGCCCCATCTCCCTTACTTCCAGCTAGTAAGGATCACATAATTCCTAACAAAGTTTTGACACAGATTCCCTATTCGGGCATTCAGAATATATAGCACGTTGCTGCAAGCAAGCACATTCTCATTCAAAGTTGCAAGTTACTATGTAGGAACAAGTTTGTATAGGTATTTCAAAGATGCCCAGAACTGAGCTAAACTTGGTATGTGTCCAACTCCTAGAAATAACTTCATGCCCCATCTCCCTTACTTCCAGCTAGTAAGGATCACATAATTCCTAACAAAGTTTTGACACAGATTCCCAATTCGGGCATTCAGAACATATAGCACGTTGCTGTAAGCAAGCACATTCTCATTCAAAGTTGCAAGTTACTAGGTAGGAACAAGTTTGTATAGGTATTTCAAAGATGCCCAGAACTGAGCTAAACTTGGTATGTGTCCAACTCCTAGAAATAACTTCATGCCCCATCTCCCTTACTTCCAGCTAGTAAGGATCACATAATTCCTAACAAAGTTTTGACACAGATTCCCTATTCGGGCATTCAGAACATATAGCACGTTGCTGTAAGCAAGCACATTCTCATTCAAAGTTGCAAGTTACTAGGTAGGAACAAGTTTGTATAGGTATTTCAAAGATGCCCAGAACTGAGCTAAACTTGGTATGTGTCCAACTCCTAGAAATAACTTCATGCCCCATCTCCCTTACTTCCAGCTAGTAAGGATCACATAATTCCTAACAAAGTTTTGACACAGATTCCCTATTCGGGCATTCAGAACATATAGCACGTTGCTGCAAGCAAGCAGATTCTCATTCAAAGATGCAAGTTACTAGGTAGGAACAAGTTTGTATAGGTATTTCAAAGATGCCCAGAACTGAGCTAAACTTGGTATGTGTCCAACTCCTAGAAATAACTTCATGCCCCATCTCCCTTACTTCCAGCTAGTAAGGATCACATAATTCCTAACAAAGTTTTGACACAGATTCCCTATTCGGGCATTCAGAACATATAGCACGTTGCTGCAAGCAAGCACATTCTCATTCAAAGATGCAAGTTACTAGGTAGGAACAAGTTTGTATAGGTATTTCAAAGATGCCCAGAACTGAGCTAAACTTGGTATGTGTCCAACTCCTAGAAATAACTTCATGCCCCATCTCCCTTACTTCCAGCTAGTAAGGATCACATAATTCCTAACAAAGTTTTGACACAGATTCCCTATTCGGGCATTCAGAACATATAGCACGTTGCTGGAAGCAAGCACATTCTCATTCAAAGATGCAAGTTACTATGTAGGAACAAGTTTGTATAGGTATTTCAAAGATGCCCAGAACTGAGCTAAACTTGGTATGTGTCCAACTCCTAGAAATAACTTCATGCCCCATCTCCCTTACTTCCAGCTAGTAAGGATCACATAATTCCTAACAAAGTTTTGACACAGATTCCCTATTCGGGCATTCAGAACATATAGCACGTTGCTGCAAGCAAGCACATTCTCATTCAAAGTTGCAAGTTACTATGTAGGAACAAGTTTGTATAGGTATTTCAAAGATGCCCAGAACTGAGCTAAACTTGGTATGTGTCCAACTCCTAGAAATAACTTCATGCCCCATCTCCCTTACTTCCAGCTAGTAAGGATCACATAATTCCTAACAAAGTTTTGACACAGATTCCCAATTCGGGCATTCAGAACATATAGCACGTTGCTGTAAGCAAGCACATTCTCATTCAAAGTTGCAAGTTACTATGTAGGAACAAGTTTGTATAGGTATTTCAAAGACGCCCAGAACTGAGCTAAACTTGGTATGTGTCCAACTCCTAGAAATAACTTCATGCCCCATCTCCCTTACTTCCAGCTAGTAAGGATCACATAATTCCTAACAAAGTTTTGACACAGATTCCCAATTCGGGCATTCAGAACATATAGCACGTTGCTGTAAGCAAGCACATTCTCATTCAAAGTTGCAAGTTACTATGTAGGAACAAGTTTGTATAGGTATTTCAAAGATGCCCAGAACTGAGCTAAACTTGGTATGTGTCCAACTCCTAGAAATAACTTCATGCCCCATCTCCCTTACTTCCAGCTAGTAAGGATCACATAATTCCTAACAAAGTTTTGACACAGATTCCCTATTCGGGCATTCAGAACATATAGCACGTTGCTGCAAGCAAGCTCATTCTCATTCAAAGTTGCAAGTTACTAGGTAGGAACAAGTTTGTATAGGTATTTCAAAGATGCCCGGAACTGAGCTAAACTTGGTATGTGTCCAACTCCTAGAAATAACTTCATGCCCCATCTCCCTTACTTCCAGCTAGTAAGGATCACATAATTCCTAACAAAGTTTTGACACAGATTCCCTATTCGGGCATTCAGAACATATAGCACGTTGCTGTAAGCAAGCACATTCTCATTCAAAGTTGCAAGTTACTAGGTAGGAACAAGTTTGTATAGGTATTTCAAAGATGCCCAGAACTGAGCTAATCTTGGTATGTGTCCAACTCCTAGAAATAACTTCATGCCCCATCTCCCTTACTTCCAGCTAGTAAGGATCACATAATTCCTAACAAAGTTTTGACACAGATTCCCTATTCGGGCATTCAGAACATATAGCACGTTGCTGTAAGCAAGCACATTCTCATTCAAAGTTGCAAGTTACTAGGTAGGAACAAGTTTGTATAGGTATTTCAAAGATGCCCAGAACTGAGCTAAACTTGGTATGTGTCCAACTCCTAGAAATAACTTCATGCCCCATCTCCCTTACTTCCAGCTAGTAAGGATCACATAATTCCTAACAAAGTTTTGACACAGATTCCCTATTCGGGCATTCAGAACATATAGCACGTTGCTGTAAGCAAGCACATTCTCATTCAAAGTTGCAAGTTACTAGGTAGGAACAAGTTTGTATAGGTATTTCAAAGATGCCCAGAACTGAGCTAAACTTGGTATGTGTCCAACTCCTAGAAATAACCTCATGCCCCATCTCCCTTACTTCCAGCTAGTAAGGATCACATAATTCCTAACAAAGTTTTGACACAGATTCCCTATTCGGGCATTCAGAACATATAGCACGTTGCTGCAAGCAAGCACATTCTCATTCAAAGATGCAAGTTACTAGGTAGGAACAAGTTTGTATAGGTATTTCAAAGATGCCCATAACTGAGCTAAACTTGGTATGTGTCCAACTCCTAGAAATAACCTCATGCCCCATCTCCCTTACTTCCAGCTAGTAAGGATCACATAATTCCTAACAAAGTTTTGACACAGATTCCCTATTCGGGCATTCAGAACATATAGCACGTTGCTGCAAGCAAGCACATTCTCATTCAAAGATGCAAGTTACTATGTAGGAACAAGTTTGTATAGGTATTTCAAAGATGCCCAGAACTGAGCTAAACTTGGTATGTGTCCAACTCCTAGAAATAACTTCATGCCCCATCTCCCTTACTTCCAGCTAGTAAGGATCACATAATTCCTAACAAAGTTTTGACACAGATTCCCTATTCGGGCATTCAGAACATATAGCACGTTGCTGCAAGCAAGCACATTCTCATTCAAAGTTGCAAGTTACTATGTAGGAACAAGTTTGTATAGGTATTTCAAAGATGCCCAGAACTGAGCTAAACTTGGTATGTGTCCAACTCCTAGAAATAACTTCATGCCCCATCTCCCTTACTTCCAGCTAGTAAGGATCACATAATTCCTAACAAAGTTTTGACACAGATTCCCAATTCGGGCATTCAGAACATATAGCACGTTGCTGTAAGCAAGCACATTCTCATTCAAAGTTGCAAGTTACTATGTAGGAACAAGTTTGTATAGGTATTTCAAAGATGCCCAGAACTGAGCTAAACTTGGTATGTGTCCAACTCCTAGAAATAACTTCATGCCCCATCTCCCTTACTTCCAGCTAGTAAGGATCACATAATTCCTAACAAAGTTTTGACACAGATTCCCAATTCGGGCATTCAGAACATATAGCACGTTGCTGTAAGCAAGCACATTCTCATTCAAAGTTGCAAGTTACTATGTAGGAACAAATTTGTATAGGTATTTCAAAGATGCCCAGAACTGAGCTAAACTTGGTATGTGTCCAACTCCTAGAAATAACTTCATGCCCCATCTCCCTTACTTCCAGCTAGTAAGGATCACATAATTCCTAACAAAGTTTTGACACAGATTCCCAATTCGGGCATTCAGAACATATAGCACGTTGCTGTAAGCAAGCACATTCTCATTCAAAGTTGCAAGTTACTATGTAGGAACAAGTTTGTATAGGTATTTCAAAGATGCCCAGAACTGAGCTAAACTTGGTATGTGTCCAACTCCTAGAAATAACTTCATGCCCCATCTCCCTTACTTCCAGCTAGTAAGGATCACATAATTCCTAACAAAGTTTTGACACAGATTCCCTATTCGGGCATTCAGAACATATAGCACGTTGCTGTAAGCAAGCACATTCTCATTCAAAGTTGCAAGTTACTATGTAGGAACAAGTTTGTATAGGTATTTCAAAGATGCCCAGAACTGAGCTAAACTTGGTATGTGTCCAACTCCTAGAAATAACTTCATGCCCCATCTCCCTTACTTCCAGCTAGTAAGGATCACATAATTCCTAACAAAGTTTTGACACAGATTCCCTATTCGGGCATTCAGAACATATAGCACGTTGCTGTAAGCAAGCACATTCTCATTCAAAGTTGCAAGTTACTAGGTAGGAACAAGTTTGTATAGGTATTTCAACGATGCCCAGAACTGAGCTAAACTTGGTATGTGTCCAACTCCTAGAAATAACTTCATGCCCCATCTCCCTTACTTCCAGCTAGTAAGGATCACATAATTCCTAACAAAGTTTTGACACAGATTCCCTATTCGGGCATTCAGAACATATAGCACGTTGCTGTAAGCAAGCACATTCTCATTCAAAGATGCAAGTTACTAGGTAGGAACAAGTTTGTATAGGTATTTCAAAGATGCCCAGAACTGAGCTAAACTTGGTATGTGTCCAACTCCTAGAAATAACTTCATGCCCCATCTCCCTTACTTCCAGCTAGTAAGGATCACATAATTCCTAACAAAGTTTTGACACAGATTCCCAATTCGGGCATTCAGAACATATAGCACGTTGCTGTAAGCAAGCACATTCTCATTCAAAGTTGCAAGTTACTATGTAGGAACAAGTTTGTATAGGTATTTCAAAGATGCCCAGAACTGAGCTAAACTTGGTATGTGTCCAACTCCTAGAAATAACTTCATGCCCCATCTCCCTTACTTCCAGCTAGTAAGGATCACATAATTCCTAACAAAGTTTTGACACAGATTCCCTATTCGGGCATTCAGAACATATAGCACGTTGCTGTAAGCAAGCACATTCTCATTCAAAGTTGCAAGTTACTATGTAGGAACAAGTTTGTATAGGTATTTCAAAGAAGCCCAGAACTGAGCTAAACTTGGTATGTGTCCACCTCCTAGAAATAACTTCATGTCCCATCTCCCTTACTTCCAGCTAGTAAGGATCACATAATTCCTAACAAAGTTTTGACACAGATTCCCTATTCGGGAATTCAGAACATATAGCACGTTGCTGTAAGCAAGCACATTCTCATTCAAAGTTGCAAGTTACTATGTAGGAACAAGTTTGTATAGGTATTTCAAAGATGCCCAGAACTGAGCTAAACTTGGTATGTGTCCAACTCCTAGAAATAACTTCATGCCCCATCTCCCTTACTTCCAGCTAGTAAGGATCACATAATTCCTAACAAAGTTTTGACACAGATTCCCTATTCGGGCATTCAGAACATATAGCACGTTGCTGTAAGCAAGCACATTCTCATTCAAAGTTGCAAGTTACTAGGTAGGAACAAGTTTGTATAGGTATTTCAACGATGCCCAGAACTGAGCTAAACTTGGTATGTGTCCAACTCCTAGAAATAACTTCATGCCCCATCTCCCTTACTTCCAGCTAGTAAGGATCACATAATTCCTAACAAAGTTTTGACACAGATTCCCTATTCGGGCATTCAGAACATATAGCACGTTGCTGTAAGCAAGCACATTCTCATTCAAAGATGCAAGTTACTAGGTAGGAACAAGTTTGTATAGGTATTTCAAAGATGCCCAGAACTGAGCTAAACTTGGTATGTGTCCAACTCCTAGAAATAACTACATGCCCCATCTCCCTTACTTCCAGCTAGTAAGGATCACATAATTCCTAACAAAGTTTTGACACAGATTCCCTATTCGGGCATTCAGAACATATAGCACGTTGCTGCAAGCAAGCACATTCTCATTCAAAGTTGCAAGTTACTAGGTAGGAACAAGTTTGTATAGGTATTTCAAAGATGCCCAGAACTGAGCTAAACTTGGTATGTGTCCAACTCCAAGAAATAACTTCATGCTCCATCTCCCTTACTTCCAGCTAGTAAGGTTCACATAATTCCTAACAAAGTTTTGACACAGATTCCCTATTCGGGCATTCAGAACATATAGCACGTTGCTGCAAGCAAGCACATTCTCATTCAAAGTTGCAAGTTACTAGGTAGGAACAAGTTTGTATAGGTATTTCAAAGATGCCCAGAACTGAGCTAAACTTGGTATGTGTCCAACTCCTAGAAATAACTTCATGCCCCATCTCCCTTACTTCCAGCTAGTAAGGATCACATAATTCCTAACAAAGTTTTGACACAGATTCCCTATTCGGGCATTCAGAACATATAGCACGTTGCTGGAAGCAAGCACATTCTCATTCAAAGTTGCAAGTTACTAGGTAGGAACAAGTTTGTATAGGTATTTCAAAGATGCCCAGAACTGAGCTAAACTTGGTATGTGTCCAACTCCTAGAAATAACTTCATGCCCCATCTCCCTTACTTCCAGCTAGTAAGGATCACATAATTCCTAACAAAGTTTTGACACAGATTCCCTATTCGGGCATTCAGAACATATAGCACGTTGCTGGAAGCAAGCAGATTCTCATTCAAAGATGCAAGTTACTAGGTAGGAACAAGTTTGTATAGGTATTTCAAAGATGCCCAGAACTGAGCTAAACTTGGTATGTGTCCAACTCCTAGAAATAACTTCATGCCCCATCTCCCTTACTTCCAGCTAGTAAGGATCACATAATTCCTAACAAAGTATTGACACAGATTCCCTATTCGGGCATTCAGAACATATAGCACGTTGCTGCAAGCAAGCACATTCTCATTCAAAGATGCAAGTTACTAGGTAGGAACAAGTTTGTATAGGTATTTCAAAGATGCCCAGAACTGAGCTAAACTTGGTATGTGTCCAACTCCTAGAAATAACTTCATGCCCCATCTCCCTTACTTCCAGCTAGTAAGGATCACATAATTCCTAACAAAGTTTTGACACAGATTCCCTATTCGGGCATTCAGAACATATAGCACGTTGCTGCAAGCAAGCACATTCTCATTCAAAGTTGCAAGTTACTATGTAGGAACAAGTTTGTATAGGTATTTCAAAGATGCCCAGAACTGAGCTAAACTTGGTATGTGTCCAACTCCTAGAAATAACTTCATGCCCCATCTCCCTTACTTCCAGCTAGTAAGGATCACATAATTCCTAACAAAGTTTTGACACAGATTCCCTATTCGGGCATTCAGAATATATAGCACGTTGCTGCAAGCAAGCACATTCTCATTCAAAGTTGCAAGTTACTATGTAGGAACAAGTTTGTATAGGTATTTCAAAGATGCCCAGAACTGAGCTAAACTTGGTATGTGTCCAACTCCTAGAAATAACTTCATGCCCCATCTCCCTTACTTCCAGCTAGTAAGGATCACATAATTCCTAACAAAGTTTTGACACAGATTCCCAATTCGTGCATTCAGAACATATAGCACGTTGCTGTAAGCAAGCACATTCTCATTCAAAGTTGCAAGTTACTAGGTAGGAACAAGTTTGTATAGGTATTTCAAAGATGCCCAGAACTGAGCTAAACTTGGTATGTGTCCAACTCCTAGAAATAACTTCATGCCCCATCTCCCTTACTTCCAGCTAGTAAGGATCACATAATTCCTAACAAAGTTTTGACACAGATTCCCTATTCGGGCATTCAGAACATATAGCACGTTGCTGTAAGCAAGCACATTCTCATTCAAAGTTGCAAGTTACTAGGTAGGAACAAGTTTGTATAGGTATTTCAAAGATGCCCAGAACTGAGCTAAACTTGGTATGTGTCCAACTCCTAGAAATAACTTCATGCCCCATCTCCCTTACTTCCAGCTAGTAAGGATCACATAATTCCTAACAAAGTTTTGACACAGATTCCCTATTCGGGCATTCAGAACATATAGCACGTTGCTGCAAGCAAGCAGATTCTCATTCAAAGATGCAAGTTACTAGGTAGGAACAAGTTTGTATAGGTATTTCAAAGATGCCCAGAACTGAGCTAAACTTGGTATGTGTCCAACTCCTAGAAATAACTTCATGCCCCATCTCCCTTACTTCCAGCTAGTAAGGATCACATAATTCCTAACAAAGTTTTGACACAGATTCCCTATTCGGGCATTCAGAACATATAGCACGTTGCTGCAAGCAAGCACATTCTCATTCAAAGATGCAAGTTACTAGGTAGGAACAAGTTTGTATAGCTATTTCAAAGATGCCCAGAACTGAGCTAAACTTGGTATGTGTCCAACTCCTAGAAATAACTTCATGCCCCATCTCCCTTACTTCCAGCTAGTAAGGATCACATAATTCCTAACAAAGTTTTGACACAGATTCCCTATTCGGGCATTCAGAACATATAGCACGTTGCTGGAAGCAAGCACATTCTCATTCAAAGATGCAAGTTACTATGTAGGAACAAGTTTGTATAGGTATTTCAAAGATGCCCAGAACTGAGCTAAACTTGGTATGTGTCCAACTCCTAGAAATAACTTCATGCCCCATCTCCCTTACTTCCAGCTAGTAAGGATCACATAATTCCTAACAAAGTTTTGACACAGATTCCCTATTCGGGCATTCAGAACATATAGCACGTTGCTGCAAGCAAGCACATTCTCATTCAAAGTTGCAAGTTACTATGTAGGAACAAGTTTGTATAGGTATTTCAAAGATGCCCAGAACTGAGCTAAACTTGGTATGTGTCCAACTCCTAGAAATAACTTCATGCCCCATCTCCCTTACTTCCAGCTAGTAAGGATCACATAATTCCTAACAAAGTTTTGACACAGATTCCCAATTCGGGCATTCAGAACATATAGCACGTTGCTGTAAGCAAGCACATTCTCATTCAAAGTTGCAAGTTACTATGTAGGAACAAGTTTGTATAGGTATTTCAAAGACGCCCAGAACTGAGCTAAACTTGGTATGTGTCCAACTCCTAGAAATAACTTCATGCCCCATCTCCCTTACTTCCAGCTAGTAAGGATCACATAATTCCTAACAAAGTTTTGACACAGATTCCCAATTCGGGCATTCAGAACATATAGCACGTTGCTGTAAGCAAGCACATTCTCATTCAAAGTTGCAAGTTACTATGTAGGAACAAGTTTGTATAGGTATTTCAAAGATGCCCAGAACTGAGCTAAACTTGGTATGTGTCCAACTCCTAGAAATAACTTCATGCCCCATCTCCCTTACTTCCAGCTAGTAAGGATCACATAATTCCTAACAAAGTTTTGACACAGATTCCCTATTCGGGCATTCAGAACATATAGCACGTTGCTGCAAGCAAGCTCATTCTCATTCAAAGTTGCAAGTTACTAGGTAGGAACAAGTTTGTATAGGTATTTCAAAGATGCCCAGAACTGAGCTAAACTTGGTATGTGTCCAACTCCTAGAAATAACTTCATGCCCCATCTCCCTTACTTCCAGCTAGTAAGGATCACATAATTCCTAACAAAGATTTGACACAGATTCCCTATTCGGGCATTCAGAACATATAGCACGTTGCTGCAAGCAAGCTCATTCTCATTCAAAGTTGCAAGTTACTAGGTAGGAACAAGTTTGTATAGGTATTTCAAAGATGCCCAGAACTGAGCTAAACTTGGTATGTGTCCAACTCCTAGAAATAACTTCATGCCCCATCTCCCTTACTTCCAGCTAGTAAGGATCACATAATTCCTAACAAAGTTTTGACACAGATTCCCTATTCGGGCATTCAGAACATATAGCACGTTGCTGTAAGCAAGCATATTCTCATTCAAAATTGCAAGTTACTAGGTAGGAACAAGTTTGTATAGGTTTTTCAAAGATGCCCAGAACTGAGCTAAACTTGGTATGTGTCCAACTCCTAGAAATAACTTCATGCCCCATCTCCCTTACTTCCAGCTAGTAAGGATCACATAATTCCTAACAAAGTTTTGACACAGTTTCCCTATTCGGGCATTCAGAACATATAGCACGTTGCTGTAAGCAAGCAGATTCTCATTCAAAGATGCAAGTTACTAGGTAGGAACAAGTTTGTATAGGTATTTCAAAGATGCCCAGAACTGAGCTAAACTTGGTATGTGTCCAACTCCTAGAAATAACTTCATGCCCCATCGCCCTTACATCCAGCTAGTAAGGATCACATAATTCCTAACAAAGTTTTGACACAGATTCCCTATTCGGGCATTCAGAACATATAGCACGTTGCTGCAAGCAAGCACATTCTCATTCAAAGATGCAAGTTACTAGGTAGGAACAAGTTTGTATAGGTATTTCAAAGATGCCCAGAACTGAGCTAAACTTGGTATGTGTCCAACTCCTAGAAATAACTTCATGCCCCATCTCCCTTACTTCCAGCTAGTAAGGATCACATAATTCCTAACAAAGTTTTGACACAGATTCCCTATTCGGGCATTCAGAACATATAGCACGTTGCTGCAAGCAAGCACATTCTCATTCAAAGATGCAAGTTACTATGTAGGAACAAGTTTGTATAGGTATTTCAAAGATGCCCGGAACTGAGCTAAACTTGGTATGTGTCCGACTCCTAGAAATAACTTCATGCCCCATCTCCCTTACTTCCAGCTAGTAAGGATCACATAATTCCTAACAAAGTTTTGACACAGATTTCCTATTCGGGCATTCAGAACATATAGCACGTTGCTCCAAGCAAGCACATTCTCATTCAAAGTTGCAAGTTACTATGTAGGAACAAGTTTGTATAGGTATTTCAAAGATGCCCGGAACTGAGCTAAACTTGGTATGTGTCCAACTCCTAGAAATAACTTCATGCCCCATCTCCCTTACTTCCAGCTAGTAAGGATCACATAATTCCTAACAAAGTTTTGACACAGATTCCCTATTCGGGCATTCAGAACATATAGCACGTTGCTGTAAGCAAGCACATTCTCATTCAAAGTTGCAAGTTACTATGTAGGAACAAGTTTGTATAGGTATTTCAAAGATGCCCAGAACTGAGCTAAACTTGGTATGTGTCCAACTCCTAGAAATAACTTCATGCCCCATCTCCCTTACTTCCAGCTAGTAAGGATCACATAATTCCTAACAAAGTTTTGACACAGATTCCCAATTCGGGCATTCAGCACATATAGCACGTTGCTGTAAGCAAGCACATTCTCATTCAAAGTTGCAAGTTACTATGTAGGAACAAGTTTGTATAGGTATTTCAAAGATGCCCAGAACTGAGCTAAACTTGGTATGTGTCCAACTCCTAGAAATAACTTCATGCCCCATCTCCCTTACTTCCAGCTAGTAAGGATCACATAATTCCTAACAAAGTTTTGACACAGATTCCCTATTCGGGCATTCAGAACATATAGCACGTTGCTGTAAGCAAGCACATTCTCATTCAAAGATGCAAGTTACTAGGTAGGAACAAGTTTGTATAGGTATTTCAAAGATGCCCAGAACTGAGCTAAACTTGGTATGTGTCCAACTCCTAGAAATAACTTCATGCCCCATCTCCCTTACTTCCAGCTAGTAAGGATCACATAATTCCTAACAAAGTTTTGACACAGATTCCCTATTCGGGCATTCAGAACATATAGCACGTTGCTGTAAGCAAGCAGATTCTCATTCAAAGATGCAAGTTACTAGGTAGGAACAAGTTTGTATAGGTATTTCAAAGATGCCCAGAACTGAGCTAAACTTGGTATGTGTCCAACTCCTAGAAATAACTTCATGCCCCATCTCCCTTACTTCCAGCTAGTAAGGATCACATAATTCCTAACAAAGTTTTGACACAGATTCCCAATTCGGGCATTCAGAACATATAGAACGTTGCTGCAAGCAAGCACATTCTCATTCAAAGTTGCAAGTTACTATGTAGGAACAAGTTTGTATAGGTATTTCAAAGATGCCCAGAACTGAGCTAAACTTGGTATGTGTCCACCTCCTAGAAATACCTTCATGCCCCATCTCCCTTACTTCCAGCTAGTAAGGATCACATAATTCCTAACAAAGTTTTGACACAGATTCCCTATTCGGGCATTCAGAACATATAGCACGTTGCTGTAAGCAAGCACATTCTCATTCAAAGATGCAAGTTACTATGTAGGAACAAGTTTGTATAGGTATTTCAAAGATGCCCAGAACTGAGCTAAACTTGGTATGTGTCCAACTCCTAGAAATAACTTCATGCCCCATCTCCCTTACTTCCAGCTAGTAAGGATCACATAATTCCTAACAAAGTTTTGACACAGATTCCCTATTCGGGCATTCAGAACATATAGCACGTTGCTGTAAGCAAGCAGATTCTCATTCAAAGTTGCAAGTTACTAGGCAGGAACAAGTTTGTATAGGTATTTCAAAGATGCCCAGAACTGAGCTAAACTTGGTATGTGTCCAACTCCTAGAAATAACTTCATGCCCCATCTCCCTTACTTCCAGCTAGTAAGGATCACATAATTCCTAACAAAGTTTTGACACAGATTCCCAATTCGGGCATTCAGAACATATAGCACGTTGCTGCAAGCAAGCACATTCTCATTCAAAGTTGCAAGTTACTATGTAGGAACAAGTTTGTATAGGTATTTCAAAGATGCCCAGAACTGAGCTAAACTTGGTATGTGTCCAACTCCTAGAAATAACTTCATGCCCCATCTCCCTTACTTCCAGCTAGTAAGGATCACATAATTCCTAACAAAGTTTTGACACAGATTCCCTATTCGGGCATTCAGAACATATAGCACGTTGCTGCAAGCAAGCTCATTCTCATTCAAAGTTGCAAGTTACTAGGTAGGAACAAGTTTGTATAGGTATTTCAAAGATGCCCAGAACTGAGCTAAACTTGGTATGTGTCCAACTCCTAGAAATAACTTCATGCCCCATCTCCCTTACTTCCAGCTAGTAAGGATCACATAATTCCTAACAAAGATTTGACACAGATTCCCTATTCGGGCATTCAGAACATATAGCACGTTGCTGCAAGCAAGCTCATTCTCATTCAAAGTTGCAAGTTACTAGGTAGGAACAAGTTTGTATAGGTATTTCAAAGATGCCCAGAACTGAGCTAAACTTGGTATGTGTCCAACTCCTAGAAATAACTTCATGCCCCATCTCCCTTACTTCCAGCTAGTAAGGATCACATAATTCCTAACAAAGTTTTGACACAGATTCCCTATTCGGGCATTCAGAACATATAGCACGTTGCTGTAAGCAAGCATATTCTCATTCAAAGTTGCAAGTTACTAGGTAGGAACAAGTTTGTATAGGTTTTTCAAAGATGCCCAGAACTGAGCTAAACTTGGTATGTGTCCAACTCCTAGAAATAACTTCATGCCCCATCTCCCTTACTTCCAGCTAGTAAGGATCACATAATTCCTAACAAAGTTTTGACACAGATTCCCTATTCGGGCATTCAGAACATATAGCACGTTGCTGTAAGCAAGCAGATTCTCATTCAAAGATGCAAGTTACTAGGTAGGAACAAGTTTGTATAGGTATTTCAAAGATGCCCAGAACTGAGCTAAACTTGGTATGTGTCCAACTCCTAGAAATAACTTCATGCCCCATCTCCCTTACTTCCAGCTAGTAAGGATCACATAATTCCTAACAAAGTTTTGACACAGATTCCCTATTCGGGCATTCAGAACATATAGCACGTTGCTGCAAGCAAGCACATTCTCATTCAAAGATGCAAGTTACTAGGTAGGAACAAGTTTGTATAGCTATTTCAAAGATGCCCAGAACTGAGCTAAACTTGGTATGTGTCCAACTCCTAGAAATAACTTCATGCCCCATCTCCCTTACTTCCAGCTAGTAAGGATCACATAATTCCTAACAAAGTTTTGACACAGATTCCCTATTCGGGCATTCAGAACATATAGCACGTTGCTGCAAGCAAGCACATTCTCATTCAAAGATGCAAGTTACTATGTAGGAACAAGTTTGTATAGGTATTTCAAAGATGCCCAGAACTGAGCTAAACTTGGTATGTGTCCAACTCCTAGAAATAACTTCATGCCCCATCTCCCTTACTTCCAGCTAGTAAGGATCACATAATTCCTAACAAAGTTTTGACACAGATTCCCAATTCGGGCATTCAGAACATATAGCACGTTGCTGCAAGCAAGCACATTCTCATTCAAAGTTGCAAGTTACTATGTAGGAACAAGTTTGTATAGGTATTTCAAAGATGCCCAGAACTGAGCTAAACTTGGTATGTGTCCAACTCCTAGAAATAACTTCATGCCCCATCTCCCTTACTTCCAGCTAGTAAGGATCCCATAATTCCTAACAAAGTTTTGACACAGATTCCCAATTCGGGCATTCAGAACATATAGCACGTTGCTGCAAGCAAGCACATTCTCATTCAAAGTTGCAAGTTACTATGTAGGAACAAGTTTGTATAGGTATTTCAAAGATGCCCAGAACTGAGCTAAACTTGGTATGTGTCCAACTCCTAGAAATAACTTCATGCCCCATCTCCCTTACTTCCAGCTAGAAAGGATCCCATAATTCCTAACAAAGTTTTGACACAGATTCCCAATTCGGGCATTCAGAACATATAGCACGTTGCTGTAAGCAAGCACATTCTCATTCAAAGTTGCAAGTTACTATGTAGGAACAAGTTTGTATAGGTATTTCAAAGATGCCCAGAACTGAGCTAAACTTGGTATGTGTCCAACTCCTAGAAATAACTTCATGCCCCATCTCCCTTACTTCCAGCTAGTAAGGATCCCATAATTCCTAACAAAGTTTTGACACAGATTCCCAATTCGGGCATTCAGAACATATAGCACGTTGCTGTAAGCAAGCACATTCTCATTCAAAGTTGCAAGTTACTATGTAGGAACAAGTTTGTATAGGTATTTCAAAGATGCCCAGAACTGAGCTAAACTTGGTATGTGTCCAACTCCTAGAAATAACTTCATGCCCCATCTCCCTTACTTCCAGCTAGTAAGGATCACAAAATTCCTAACAAAGTTTTGACACAGATTCCCAATTCGGGCATTCAGAACATATAGCACGTTGCTGTAAGCAAGCACATTCTCATTCAAAGTTGCAAGTTACTAGGTAGGAACAAGTTTGTATAGGTATTTCACAGATGCCCAGAACTGAGCTAAACTTGGTATGTGTCCAACTCCTAGAAATAACTTCATGCCCCATCTCCCTTACTTCCAGCTAGTAAGGATCACATAATTCCTAACAAAGTTTTGACACAGATTCCCTATTCGGGCATTCAGAACATATAGCACGTTGCTGTAAGCAAGCACATTCTCATTCAAAGTTGCAAGTTACTAGGTAGGAACAAGTTTGTATAGGTATTTCAAAGATGCCCAGAACTGAGCTAAACTTGGTATGTGTCCAACTCCTAGAAATAACTTCATGCCCCATCTCCCTTACTTCCAGCTAGTAAGGATCACATAATTCCTAACAAAGTTTTGACACAGATTCCCTATTCGGGCATTCAGAACATATAGCACGTTGCTGCAAGCAAGCTCATTCTCATTCAAAGTTGCAAGTTACTAGGTAGGAACAAGTTTGTATAGGTATTTCAAAGATGCCCAGAACTGAGCTAAACTTGGTATGTGTCCAACTCCTAGAAATAACTTCATGCCCCATCTCCCTTACTTCCAGCTAGTAAGGATCACATAATTCCTAACAAAGATTTGACACAGATTCCCTATTCGGGCATTCAGAACATATAGCACGTTGCTGCAAGCAAGCTCATTCTCATTCAAAGTTGCAAGTTACTAGGTAGGAACAAGTTTGTATAGGTATTTCAAAGATGCCCAGAACTGAGCTAAACTTGGTATGTGTCCAACTCCTAGAAATAACTTCATGCCCCATCTCCCTTACTTCCAGCTAGTAAGGATCACATAATTCCTAACAAAGTTTTGACACAGATTCCCTATTCGGGCATTCAGAACATATAGCACGTTGCTGTAAGCAAACATATTCTCATTCAAAATTGCAAGTTACTAGGTAGGAACAAGTTTGTATAGGTTTTTCAAAGATGCCCAGAACTGAGCTAAACTTGGTATGTGTCCAACTCCTAGAAATAACTTCATGCCCCATCTACCTTACTTCCAGCTAGTAAGGATCACATAATTCCTAACAAAGTTTTGACACAGTTTCCCTATTCGGGCATTCAGAACATATAGCACGTTGCTGTAAGCAAGCAGATTCTCATTCAAAGATGCAAGTTACTAGGTAGGAACAAGTTTGTATAGGTATTTCAAAGATGCCCAGAACTGAGCTAAACTTGGTATGTGTCCAACTCCTAGAAATAACTTCATGCCCCATCGCCCTTACATCCAGCTAGTAAGGATCACATAATTCCTAACAAAGTTTTGACACAGATTCCCTATTCGGGCATTCAGAACATATAGCACGTTGCTGCAAGCAAGCACATTCTCATTCAAAGATGCAAGTTACTAGGTAGGAACAAGTTTGTATAGGTATTTCAAAGATGCCCAGAACTGAGCTAAACTTGGTATGTGTCCAACTCCTAGAAATAACTTCATGCCCCATCTCCCTTACTTCCAGCTAGTAAGGATCACATAATTCCTAACAAAGTTTTGACACAGATTCCCTATTCGGGCATTCAGAACATATAGCACGTTGCTGCAAGCAAGCACATTCTCATTCAAAGATGCAAGTTACTATGTAGGAACAAGTTTGTATAGGTATTTCAAAGATGCCCGGAACTGAGCTAAACTTGGTATGTGTCCGACTCCTAGAAATAACTTCATGCCCCATCTCCCTTACTTCCAGCTAGTAAGGATCACATAATTCCTAACAAAGTTTTGACACAGATTTCCTATTCGGGCATTCAGAACATATAGCACGTTGCTCCAAGCAAGCACATTCTCATTCAAAGTTGCAAGTTACTATGTAGGAACAAGTTTGTATAGGTATTTCAAAGATGCCCGGAACTGAGCTAAACTTGGTATGTGTCCAACTCCTAGAAATAACTTCATGCCCCATCTCCCTTACTTCCAGCTAGTAAGGATCACATAATTCCTAACAAAGTTTTGACACAGATTCCCTATTCGGGCATTCAGAACATATAGCACGTTGCTGTAAGCAAGCACATTCTCATTCAAAGTTGCAAGTTACTATGTAGGAACAAGTTTGTATAGGTATTTCAAAGATGCCCAGAACTGAGCTAAACTTGGTATGTGTCCAACTCCTAGAAATAACTTCATGCCCCATCTCCCTTACTTCCAGCTAGTAAGGATCACATAATTCCTAACAAAGTTTTGACACAGATTCCCAATTCGGGCATTCAGCACATATAGCACGTTGCTGTAAGCAAGCACATTCTCATTCAAAGTTGCAAGTTACTATGTAGGAACAAGTTTGTATAGGTATTTCAAAGATGCCCAGAACTGAGCTAAACTTGGTATGTGTCCAACTCCTAGAAATAACTTCATGCCCCATCTCCCTTACTTCCAGCTAGTAAGGATCACATAATTCCTAACAAAGTTTTGACACAGATTCCCTATTCGGGCATTCAGAACATATAGCACGTTGCTGTAAGCAAGCAGATTCTCATTCAAAGATGCAAGTTACTAGGTAGGAACAAGTTTGTATAGGTATTTCAAAGATGCCCAGAACTGAGCTAAACTTGGTATGTGTCCAACTCCTAGAAATAACTTCATGCCCCATCTCCCTTACTTCCAGCTAGTAAGGATCACATAATTCCTAACAAAGTTTTGACACAGATTCCCAATTCGGGCATTCAGAACATATAGAACGTTGCTGCAAGCAAGCACATTCTCATTCAAAGTTGCAAGTTACTATGTAGGAACAAGTTTGTATAGGTATTTCAAAGATGCCCAGAACTGAGCTAAACTTGGTATGTGTCCACCTCCTAGAAATACCTTCATGCCCCATCTCCCTTACTTCCAGCTAGTAAGGATCACATAATTCCTAACAAAGTTTTGACACAGATTCCCTATTCGGGCATTCAGAACATATAGCACGTTGCTGGAAGCAAGCACATTCTCATTCAAAGATGCAAGTTACTATGTAGGAACAAGTTTGTATAGGTATTTCAAAGATGCCCAGAACTGAGCTAAACTTGGTATGTGTCCAACTCCTAGAAATAACTTCATGCCCCATCTCCCTTACTTCCAGCTAGTAAGGATCACATAATTCCTAACAAAGTTTTGACACAGATTCCCTATTCGGGCATTCAGAACATATAGCACGTTGCTGTAAGCAAGCAGATTCTCATTCAAAGTTGCAAGTTACTAGGCAGGAACAAGTTTGTATAGGTATTTCAAAGATGCCCAGAACTGAGCTAAACTTGGTATGTGTCCAACTCCTAGAAATAACTTCATGCCCCATCTCCCTTACTTCCAGCTAGTAAGGATCACATAATTCCTAACAAAGTTTTGACACAGATTCCCAATTCGGGCATTCAGAACATATAGCACGTTGCTGCAAGCAAGCACATTCTCATTCAAAGTTGCAAGTTACTATGTAGGAACAAGTTTGTATAGGTATTTCAAAGATGCCCAGAACTGAGCTAAACTTGGTATGTGTCCAACTCCTAGAAATAACTTCATGCCCCATCTCCCTTACTTCCAGCTAGTAAGGATCACATAATTCCTAACAAAGTTTTGACACAGATTCCCTATTCGGGCATTCAGAACATATAGCACGTTGCTGCAGGCAAGCTCATTCTCATTCAAAGTTGCAAGTTACTAGGTAGGAACAAGTTTGTATAGGTATTTCAAAGATGCCCAGAACTGAGCTAAACTTGGTATGTGTCCAACTCCTAGAAATAACTTCATGCCCCATCTCCCTTACTTCCAGCTAGTAAGGATCACATAATTCCTAACAAAGATTTGACACAGATTCCCTATTCGGGCATTCAGAACATATAGCACGTTGCTGCAAGCAAGCTCATTCTCATTCAAAGTTGCAAGTTACTAGGTAGGAACAAGTTTGTATAGGTATTTCAAAGATGCCCAGAACTGAGCTAAACTTGGTATGTGTCCAACTCCTAGAAATAACTTCATGCCCCATCTCCCTTACTTCCAGCTAGTAAGGATCACATAATTCCTAACAAAGTTTTGACACAGATTCCCTATTCGGGCATTCAGAACATATAGCACATTGCTGTAAGCAAGCATATTCTCATTCAAAGTTGCAAGTTACTAGGTAGGAACAAGTTTGTATAGGTTTTTCAAAGATGCCCAGAACTGAGCTAAACTTGGTATGTGTCCAACTCCTAGAAATAACTTCATGCCCCATCTCCCTTACTTCCAGCTAGTAAGGATCACATAATTCCTAACAAAGTTTTGACACAGATTCCCTATTCGGGCATTCAGAACATATAGCACGTTGCTGTAAGCAAGCAGATTCTCATTCAAAGATGCAAGTTACTAGGTAGGAACAAGTTTGTATAGGTATTTCAAAGATGCCCAGAACTGAGCTAAACTTGGTATGTGTCCAACTCCTAGAAATAACTTCATGCCCCATCTCCCTTACTTCCAGCTAGTAAGGATCACATAATTCCTAACAAAGTTTTGACACAGATTCCCTATTCGGGCATTCAGAACATATAGCACGTTGCTGCAAGCAAGCACATTCTCATTCAAAGATGCAAGTTACTAGGTAGGAACAAGTTTGTATAGCTATTTCAAAGATGCCCAGAACTGAGCTAAACTTGATATGTGTCCAACTCCTAGAAATAACTTCATGCCCCATCTCCCTTACTTCCAGCTAGTAAGGATCACATAATTCCTAACAAAGTTTTGACACAGATTCCCTATTCGGGCATTCAGAACATATAGCACGTTGCTGTAAGCAAGCACATTCTCATTCAAAGATGCAAGTTACTAGGTAGGAACAAGTTTGTATAGGTATTTCAAAGATGCCCAGAACTGAGCTAAACTTGGTATGTGTCCAACTCCTAGAAATAACTTCATGCCCCATCTCCCTTACTTCCAGCTAGTAAGGATCACATAATTCCTAACAAAGTTTTGACACAGATTCCCTATTCGGGCATTCAGAACATATAGCACGTTGCTGTAAGCAAGCAGATTCTCATTCAAAGATGCAAGTTACTAGGTAGGAACAAGTTTGTATAGGTATTTCAAAGATGCCCAGAACTGAGCTAAACTTGGTATGTGTCCAACTCCTAGAAATAACTTCATGCCCCATCTCCCTTACTTCCAGCTAGTAAGGATCACATAATTCCTAACAAAGTTTTGACACAGATTCCCTATTCGGGCATTCAGAACATATAGCACGTTGCTGTAAGCAAGCAGATTCTCATTCAAAGATGCAAGTTACTAGGTAGGAACAAGTTTGTGTAGGTATTTCAAAGATGCCCATAACTGAGCTAAACTTGGTATGTGTCCAACTCCTAGAAATAACTTCATGCCCCATCTCCCTTACTTCCAGCTAGTAAGGATCACATAATTCCTAACAAAGTTTTGACACAGATTCCCTATTCGGGCATTCAGAACATATAGCACGTTGCTGTAAGCAAGCAGATTCTCATTCAAAGATGCAAGTTACTAGGTAGGAACAAGTTTGTATAGGTATTTCAAAGATGCCCAGAACTGAGCTAAACTTGGTATGTGTCCAACTCCTAGAAATAACTTCATGCCCCATCTCCCTTACTTCCATCTAGTAAGGATCACATAATTCCTAACAAAGTTTTGACACAGATTCCCTATTCGGGCATTCAGAACATATAGCACGTTGCTGCAAGCAAGCACATTCTCATTCAAAGATGCAAGTTACTAGGTAGGAACAAGTTTGTATAGGTATTTCAAAGATGCCCAGAACTGAGCTAAACTTGGTATGTGTCCAACTCCTAGAAATAACTTCATGCCCCATCTCCCTTACTTCCAGCTAGTAAGGATCACATAATTCCTAACAAAGTTTTGACACAGATTCCCTATTCGGGCATTCAGAACATATAGCACGTTGCTGCAAGCAAGCACATTCTCATTCAAAGATGCAAGTTACTATTTAGGAACAAGTTTGTATAGGTATTTCAAAGATGCCCGGAACTGAGCTAAACTTGGTATGTGTCCAACTCCTAGAAATAACTTCATGCCCCATCTCCCTTACTTCCAGCTAGTAAGGATCACATAATTCCTAACAAAGTTTTGACACAGATTCCCTATTCGGGCATTCAGAACATATAGCACGTTGCTGCAAGCAAGCACATTCTCATTCAAAGATGCAAGTTACTATGTAGCAACAAGTTTGTATAGGTATTTCAAAGATGCCCAGAACTGAGCTAAACTTGGTATGTGTCCAACTCCTAGAAATAACTTCATGCCCCATCTCCCTTACTTCCAGCTAGTAAGGATCCCATAATTCCTAACAAAGTTTTGACACAGATTCCCAAGTCGGGCATTCAGAACATATAGCACGTTGCTGTAAGCAAGCACATTCTCATTCAAAGTTGCAAGTTACTATGTAGGAACAAGTTTGTATAGGTATTTCAAAGATGCCCGGAACTGAGCTAAACTTGGTATGTGTCCAACTCCTAGAAATAACTTCATGCCCCATCTCCCTTACTTCCAGCTAGTAAGGATCACAAAATTCCTAACAAAGTTTTGACACAGATTCCCAATTCGGGCATTCAGAACATATAGCACGTTGCTGTAAGCAAGCACATTCTCATTCAAAGTTGCAAGTTACTAGGTAGGAACAAGTTTGTATAGGTATTTCAAAGATGCCCAGAACTGAGCTAAACTTGGTATGTGTCCAACTCCTAGAAATAACTTCATGCCCCATCTCCCTTACTTCCAGCTAGTAAGGATCACATAATTCCTAACAAAGTTTTGACACAGATTCCCTATTCGGGCATTCAGAACATATAGCACGTTGCTGTAAGCAAGCACATTCTCATTCAAAGTTGCAAGTTACTAGGTAGGAACAAGTTTGTATAGGTATTTCAAAGATGCCCAGAACTGAGCTAAACTTGGTATGTGTCCAACTCCTAGAAATAACTTCATGCCCCATCTCCCTTACTTCCAGCTAGTAAGGATCACATAATTCCTAACAAAGTTTTGACACAGATTCCCTATTCGGGCATTCAGAACATATAGCACGTTGCTGTAAGCAAGCAGATTCTCATTCAAAGATGCAAGTTACTATGTAGGAACAAGTTTGTATAGGTATTTCAAAGATGCCCAGAACTGAGCTAAACTTGGTATGTGTCCAACTCCTAGAAATAACTTCATGCCCCATCTCCCTTACTTCCAGCTAGTAAGGATCACATAATTCCTAACAAAGTTTTGACACAGATTCCCTATTCGGGCATTCAGAACATATAGCACGTTGCTGTAAGCAAGCAGATTCTCATTCAAAGATGCAAGTTACTAGGTAGGAACAAGTTTGTGTAGGTATTTCAAAGATGCCCATAACTGAGCTAAACTTGGTATGTGTCCAACTCCTAGAAATAACTTCATGCCCCATCTCCCTTACTTCCAGCTAGTAAGGATCACATAATTCCTAACAAAGTTTTGACACAGATTCCCTATTCGGGCATTCAGAACATATAGCACGTTGCTGTAAGCAAGCAGATTCTCATTCAAAGTTGCAAGTTACTAGGCAGGAACAAGTTTGTATAGGTATTTCAAAGATGCCCAGAACTGAGCTAAACTTGGTATGTGTCCAACTCCTAGAAATAACTTCATGCCCCATCTCCCTTACTTCCAGCTAGTAAGGATCACATAATTCCTAACAAAGTTTTGACACAGATTCCCAATTCGGGCATTCAGAACATATAGCACGTTGCTGCAAGCAAGCACATTCTCATTCAAAGTTGCAAGTTACTATGTAGGAACAAGTTTGTATAGGTATTTCAAAGATGCCCAGAACTGAGCTAAACTTGGTATGTGTCCAACTCCTAGAAATAACTTCATGCCCCATCTCCCTTACTTCCAGCTAGTAAGGATCACATAATTCCTAACAAAGTTTTGACACAGATTCCCTATTCGGGCATTCAGAACATATAGCACGTTGCTGCAAGCAAGCTCATTCTCATTCAAAGTTGCAAGTTACTAGGTAGGAACAAGTTTGTATAGGTATTTCAAAGATGCCCAGAACTGAGCTAAACTTGGTATGTGTCCAACTCCTAGAAATAACTTCATGCCCCATCTCCCTTACTTCCAGCTAGTAAGGATCACATAATTCCTAACAAAGATTTGACACAGATTCCCTATTCGGGCATTCAGAACATATAGCACGTTGCTGCAAGCAAGCTCATTCTCATTCAAAGTTGCAAGTTACTAGGTAGGAACAAGTTTGTATAGGTATTTCAAAGATGCCCAGAACTGAGCTAAACTTGGTATGTGTCCAACTCCTAGAAATAACTTCATGCCCCATCTCCCTTACTTCCAGCTAGTAAGGATCACATAATTCCTAACAAAGTTTTGACACAGATTCCCTATTCGGGCATTCAGAACATATAGCACGTTGCTGTAAGCAAGCATATTCTCATTCAAAGTTGCAAGTTACTAGGTAGGAACAAGTTTGTATAGGTTTTTCAAAGATGCCCAGAACTGAGCTAAACTTGGTATGTGTCCAACTCCTAGAAATAACTTCATGCCCCATCTCCCTTACTTCCAGCTAGTAAGGATCACATAATTCCTAACAAAGTTTTGACACAGATTCCCTATTCGGGCATTCAGAACATATAGCACGTTGCTGTAAGCAAGCAGATTCTCATTCAAAGATGCAAGTTACTAGGTAGGAACAAGTTTGTATAGGTATTTCAAAGATGCCCAGAACTGAGCTAAACTTGGTATGTGTCCAACTCCTAGAAATAACTTCATGCCCCATCTCCCTTACTTCCAGCTAGTAAGGATCACATAATTCCTAACAAAGTTTTGACACAGATTCCCTATTCGGGCATTCAGAACATATAGCACGTTGCTGCAAGCAAGCACATTCTCATTCAAAGATGCAAGTTACTAGGTAGGAACAAGTTTGTATAGCTATTTCAAAGATGCCCAGAACTGAGCTAAACTTGGTATGTGTCCAACTCCTAGAAATAACTTCATGCCCCATCTCCCTTACTTCCAGCTAGTAAGGATCACATAATTCCTAACAAAGTTTTGACACAGATTCCCTATTCGGGCATTCAGAACATATAGCACGTTGCTGCAAGCAAGCACATTCTCATTCAAAGATGCAAGTTACTATGTAGGAACAAGTTTGTATAGGTATTTCAAAGATGCCCAGAACTGAGCTAAACTTGGTATGTGTCCAACTCCTAGAAATAACTTCATGCCCCATCTCCCTTACTTCCAGCTAGTAAGGATCACATAATTCCTAACAAAGTTTTGACACAGATTCCCAATTCGGGCATTCAGAACATATAGCACGTTGCTGCAAGCAAGCACATTCTCATTCAAAGTTGCAAGTTACTATGTAGGAACAAGTTTGTATAGGTATTTCAAAGATGCCCAGAACTGAGCTAAACTTGGTATGTGTCCAACTCCTAGAAATAACTTCATGCCCCATCTCCCTTACTTCCAGCTAGTAAGGATCCCATAATTCCTAACAAAGTTTTGACACAGATTCCCAATTCGGGCATTCAGAACATATAGCACGTTGCTGCAAGCAAGCACATTCTCATTCAAAGTTGCAAGTTACTATGTAGGAACAAGTTTGTATAGGTATTTCAAAGATGCCCAGAACTGAGCTAAACTTGGTATGTGTCCAACTCCTAGAAATAACTTCATGCCCCATCTCCCTTACTTCCAGCTAGAAAGGATCCCATAATTCCTAACAAAGTTTTGACACAGATTCCCAATTCGGGCATTCAGAACATATAGCACGTTGCTGTAAGCAAGCACATTCTCATTCAAAGTTGCAAGTTACTATGTAGGAACAAGTTTGTATAGGTATTTCAAAGATGCCCAGAACTGAGCTAAACTTGGTATGTGTCCAACTCCTAGAAATAACTTCATGCCCCATCTCCCTTACTTCCAGCTAGTAAGGATCCCATAATTCCTAACAAAGTTTTGACACAGATTCCCAATTCGGGCATTCAGAACATATAGCACGTTGCTGTAAGCAAGCACATTCTCATTCAAAGTTGCAAGTTACTATGTAGGAACAAGTTTGTATAGGTATTTCAAAGATGCCCAGAACTGAGCTAAACTTGGTATGTGTCCAACTCCTAGAAATAACTTCATGCCCCATCTCCCTTACTTCCAGCTAGTAAGGATCACAAAATTCCTAACAAAGTTTTGACACAGATTCCCAATTCGGGCATTCAGAACATATAGCACGTTGCTGTAAGCAAGCACATTCTCATTCAAAGTTGCAAGTTACTAGGTAGGAACAAGTTTGTATAGGTATTTCAAAGATGCCCAGAACTGAGCTAAACTTGGTATGTGTCCAACTCCTAGAAATAACTTCATGCCCCATCTCCCTTACTTCCAGCTAGTAAGGATCACATAATTCCTAACAAAGTTTTGACACAGATTCCCTATTCGGGCATTCAGAACATATAGCACGTTGCTGTAAGCAAGCACATTCTCATTCAAAGTTGCAAGTTACTAGGTAGGAACAAGTTTGTATAGGTATTTCAAAGATGCCCAGAACTGAGCTAAACTTGGTATGTGTCCAACTCCTAGAAATAACTTCATGCCCCATCTCCCTTACTTCCAGCTAGTAAGGATCACATAATTCCTAACAAAGTTTTGACACAGATTCCCTATTCGGGCATTCAGAACATATAGCACGTTGCTGTAAGCAAGCAGATTCTCATTCAAAGATGCAAGTTACTAGGTAGGAACAAGTTTGTATAGGTATTTCAAAGATGCCCAGAACTGAGCTAAACTTGGTATGTGTCCAACTCCTAGAAATAACTTCATGCCCCATCTCCCTTACTTCCAGCTAGTAAGGATCACATAATTCCTAACAAAGTTTTGACACAGATTCCCTATTCGGGCATTCAGAACATATAGCACGTTGCTGTAAGCAAGCAGATTCTCATTCAAAGATGCAAGTTACTAGGTAGGACAAGTTTGTGTAGGTATTTCAAAGATGCCCATAACTGAGCTAAACTTGGTATGTGTCCAACTCCTAGAAATAACTTCATGCCCCATCTCCCTTACTTCCAGCTAGTAAGGATCACATAATTCCTAACAAAGTTTTGACACAGATTCCCTATTCGGGCATTCAGAACATATAGCACGTTGCTGTAAGCAAGCAGATTCTCATTCAAAGATGCAAGTTACTAGGTAGGAACAAGTTTGTATAGGTATTTCAAAGATGCCCAGAACTGAGCTAAACTTGGTATGTGTCCAACTCCTAGAAATAACTTCATGCCCCATCTCCCTTACTTCCATCTAGTAAGGATCACATAATTCCTAACAAAGTTTTGACACAGATTCCCTATTCGGGCATTCAGAACATATAGCACGTTGCTGCAAGCAAGCACATTCTCATTCAAAGATGCAAGTTACTAGGTAGGAACAAGTTTGTATAGGTATTTCAAAGATGCCCAGAACTGAGCTAAACTTGGTATGTGTCCAACTCCTAGAAATAACTTCATGCCCCATCTCCCTTACTTCCAGCTAGTAAGGATCACATAATTCCTAACAATGTTTTGACACAGATTCCCTATTCGGGCATTCAGAACATATAGCACGTTGCTGCAAGCAAGCACATTCTCATTCAAAGATGCAAGTTACTATTTAGGAACAAGTTTGTATAGGTATTTCAAAGATGCCCGGAACTGAGCTAAACTTGGTATGTGTCCAACTCCTAGAAATAACTTCATGCCCCATCTCCCTTACTTCCAGCTAGTAAGGATCACATAATTCCTAACAAAGTTTTGACACAGATTCCCTATTCGGGCATTCAGAACATATAGCACGTTGCTGCAAGCAAGCACATTCTCATTCAAAGATGCAAGTTACTATGTAGCAACAAGTTTGTATAGGTATTTCAAAGATGCCCAGAACTGAGCTAAACTTGGTATGTGTCCAACTCCTAGAAATAACTTCATGCCCCATCTCCCTTACTTCCAGCTAGTAAGGATCCCATAATTCCTAACAAAGTTTTGACACAGATTCCCAAGTCGGGCATTCAGAACATATAGCACGTTGCTGTAAGCAAGCACATTCTCATTCAAAGTTGCAAGTTACTATGTAGGAACAAGTTTGTATAGGTATTTCAAAGATGCCCGGAACTGAGCTAAACTTGGTATGTGTCCAACTCCTAGAAATAACTTCATGCCCCATCTCCCTTACTTCCAGCTAGTAAGGATCACAAAATTCCTAACAAAGTTTTGACACAGATTCCCAATTCGGGCATTCAGAACATATAGCACGTTGCTGTAAGCAAGCACATTCTCATTCAAAGTTGCAAGTTACTAGGTAGGAACAAGTTTGTATAGGTATTTCAAAGATGCCCAGAACTGAGCTAAACTTGGTATGTGTCCAACTCCTAGAAATAACTTCATGCCCCATCTCCCTTACTTCCAGCTAGTAAGGATCACATAATTCCTAACAAAGTTTTGACACAGATTCCCTATTCGGGCATTCAGAACATATAGCACGTTGCTGTAAGCAAGCACATTCTCATTCAAAGTTGCAAGTTACTAGGTAGGAACAAGTTTGTATAGGTATTTCAAAGATGCCCAGAACTGAGCTAAACTTGGTATGTGTCCAACTCCTAGAAATAACTTCATGCCCCATCTCCCTTACTTCCAGCTAGTAAGGATCACATAATTCCTAACAAAGTTTTGACACAGATTCCCTATTCGGGCATTCAGAACATATAGCACGTTGCTGTAAGCAAGCAGATTCTCATTCAAAGATGCAAGTTACTAGGTAGGAACAAGTTTGTATAGGTATTTCAAAGATGCCCAGAACTGAGCTAAACTTGGTATGTGTCCAACTCCTAGAAATAACTTCATGCCCCATCTCCCTTACTTCCAGCTAGTAAGGATCACATAATTCCTAACAAAGTTTTGACACAGATTCCCTATTCGGGCATTCAGAACATATAGCACGTTGCTGTAAGCAAGCAGATTCTCATTCAAAGATGCAAGTTACTAGGTAGGAACAAGTTTGTGTAGGTATTTCAAAGATGCCCATAACTGAGCTAAACTTGGTATGTGTCCAACTCCTAGAAATAACTTCATGCCCCATCTCCCTTACTTCCAGCTAGTAAGGATCACATAATTCCTAACAAAGTTTTGACACAGATTCCCTATTCGGGCATTCAGAACATATAGCACGTTGCTGTAAGCAAGCAGATTCTCATTCAAAGATGCGAGTTACTAGGTAGGAACAAGTTTGTATAGGTATTTCAAAGATGCCCAGAACTGAGCTAAACTTGGTATGTGTCCAACTCCTAGAAATAACTTCATGCCCCATCTCCCTTACTTCCATCTAGTAAGGATCACATAATTCCTAACAAAGTTTTGACACAGATTCCCTATTCGGGCATTCAGAACATATAGCACGTTGCTGCAAGCAAGCACATTCTCATTCAAAGATGCAAGTTACTAGGTAGGAACAAGTTTGTATAGGTATTTCAAAGATGCCCAGAACTGAGCTAAACTTGGTATGTGTCCAACTCCTAGAAATAACTTCATGCCCCATCTCCCTTACTTCCAGCTAGTAAGGATCACATAATTCCTAACAAAGTTTTGACACAGATTCCCTATTCGGGCATTCAGAACATATAGCACGTTGCTGCAAGCAAGCACATTCTCATTCAAAGTTGCAAGTTACTATGTAGGAACAAGTTTGTATAGGTATTTCAAAGATGCCCGGAACTGAGCTAAACTTGGTATGTGTCCAACTCCTAGAAATAACTTCATGCCCCATCTCCCTTACTTCCAGCTAGTAAGGATCACATAATTCCTAACAAAGTTTTGACACAGATTCCCTATTCGGGCATTCAGAACATATAGCACGTTGCTGCAAGCAAGCACATTCTCATTCAAAGATGCAAGTTACTATGTAGCAACAAGTTTGTATAGGTATTTCAAAGATGCCCAGAACTGAGCTAAACTTGGTATGTGTCCAACTCCTAGAAATAACTTCATGCCCCATCTCCCTTACTTCCAGCTAGTAAGGATCACATAATTCCTAACAATGTTTTCAAACAGATATCCAATTCGGGCATTCAGAACATATAGCACGTTGGTGTAAGCAAGCACATTTTCATTCAAAGTTGCAAGTTACTATGAGGGAACAAGTTTGTATAGGTATTTCAAAGATGCCCAGAACTGAGCTAAACTTGGTATGTGTCCAACTCCTAGAAATAACTTCATGCCCCATCTCCCTTACTTCCAGCTAGTAAGGATCAAATAATTCCTAACAAAGTTTTGACACAGATTCCCAATTCGGGCATTCAGAACATATAGCACGTTGCTGTAAGCAAGCACATTCTCATTCAAAGTTGCAAGTTACTATGTAGGATCAAGTTTTTATAGGTATTTCAAAGATGCCCAGAACTGAGCTAAACTTGGTATGTGTCCAACTCCTAGAAATAACTTCATGCCCCATCTCCCTTACTTCCAGCTAGTAAGGATCACATAATTCCTAACAAAGTTTTGACACAGATTCCCAATTCGGGCATTCAGAACATGTAGCACGTTGCTGTAAGCAAGCACATTCTCATTCAAAGTTGCAAGATACTATGTAGGAACAAGTTTGTATAGGTATTTCAAAGATGCCCAGAACTGAGCTAAACTTGGTATGTGTCCAACTCCTAGAAATAACTTCATGCCCCATCTCCCTTACTTCCAGCTAGTAAGGATCACATAATTCCTAAAAAAGTTTTGACACAGATTCCCAATTCGGGCATTCAGAACATGTAGCACGTTGCTGTAAGCAAGCAGATTCTCATTCAAAGATGCAAGTTACTATGTAGGAACAAGTTTGTATAGGTATTTCAAAGATGCCCAGAACTGAGCTAAACTTGGTATGTGTCCAACTCCTAGAAATAACTTCATGCCCCATCTCCCTTACTTCCAGCTAGTAAGGATCACATAATTCCTAACAAAGTTTTGACACAGATTCCCAATTCGGGCATTCAGAACATATAGCACGTTGCCGTAAGCAAGCACATTCTCATTCAAAGATGCAAGTTACTAGGTAGGAACAAGTTTGTTTAGGTATTTCAAAGATGCCCAGAACTGAGCTAAACTTTGTATGTGTCCAACTCCTAGAAATAACTTCATGCCCCATCTCCCTTACTTCCAGCTAGTAAGGATCACATAATTCCTAACAATGTTTTCACACAGATTCCCAATTCGGGCATTCAGAACATATAGCACGTTGGTGTAAGCAAGCACATTTTCATTCAAAGTTGCAAGTTACTATGTAGGAACAAGTTTGTATAGTCATTTCAAAGATGCCCAGAACTGAGCTAAACTTGGTATGTGTCCAACTCCTAGAAATAACTTCATGCCCCATCTCCCTTACTTCCAGCTAGTAAGGATCACATAATTCCTAACAAAGTTTTGACACAGATTCCCAATTCGGGCATTCAGAACATATAGCACGTTGCTGTAAGCAAGCACATTTTCATTCAAAGTTGCCAGTTACTAGGTAGGAACCAGTTTGTATAGGTATTTCAAAGATGCCCAGAACTGAGCTAAACTTGGTATGTGTCCAACTCCTAGAAATAACTTCATGCCCCATCTCCCTTACTTCCAGCTAGTAAGGATCACATAATTCCTAACAAAGTTTTGACACAGATTCCCTATTCGGGCATTCAGAACATATAGCACGTTGCTGCAAGCAAGCACATTCTCATTCAAAGATGCAAGTTACTATGTAGGAACAAGTTTGTATAGGTATTTCAAAGATGCCCGGAACTGAGCTAAACTTGGTATGTGTCCCACTCC